>NC_081572.1:12886132-12917076 GCF_022355385.1 Mustela nigripes
GGGGGGGGGGGGGGGGGGGCTTCTTGGAAAGATAACAGAGTGGAAGGGGGCTGTGGTGTTTGCATGGCTTTCCCTGAGCAAGCTCAGCCTGGGGCCTGGGTCCCCGGCCTGGGTTAGCCCAAAGATGGACTTAGTGGGATGCTTAAGAAGCGTCAGTTCCCTCCCTTGCACAGGAACTTTATAGGCCTAATTTTGTGTGTTCTTTTTTTTAGAAGGGCCTAATTGCACAAACTCGGGGCCCAACAAAATCTAGATCTGTTCCTGATAGGGCTGTAGATAAAAACATCACCCAAGCATGACATCCCATGAAGGTGGGGGGTCCCTGTCCGTGGGGACACTGAGAGACCCTTTATGAAAGAAGGTACCGGGTCCCCGAATGTGAATGCACTCCTCTGGGGGGAGCCCACTTTCCTCCAGCGGGTCTCCCTAAATCAAGCAGTCTGGGGGCAGAGACAGTGGGCTTCTGGCCCTGAAACAGAGCCAGTCTCCAGGGTTAGAACTGGGGGTCCCCGCTGGCTAAAGCCAGCCTGTTGCTCCTAGAACCTCACTCTCCCCAGGCCAGGTACGCGTCCCCCCGGGAAGGATCGTAAGTTATGTTTCCTTTCCTTACTCTACTCTCCCCAGGCAGCTGGAAAACACACTCATCAATCTGACCTTTCAGCGTCCAGCCAGCGGTCCTGATCCATGTCAGCGAACACAGGGCCCTCCAAACCCGGCTGCCTCTGAGTTCCCCAAAGGGAATCCCAGACAGAACACCCACCCCGGCAATAGACCTCGCTCCCACCACCCCCAGGCTCCGATTGGCTGTAAGGGACTTCATGGCTGTCCCCGAGGTGCTCTGCAGGCTGCCCTCCCGCCTCACTCACCCGGAGGCCGGCTGGGCCCGAGGCTCGCAGCGGGGACCGCGAGCACCATGTCGGGGTCCGACATTTGCTGAGAGGTTCTCGCTCATTTATTAATGAGCGTTGGCAGCAACCCTGTGAATTAGGGCTCGGTTGGAGCCGGGGGGCTCTGAGAGGCTGGCAGGCAAGTCTGCTGGCTTCCAGGGCTTTGGCATCTGCCATGGTGACACCCCAAAGGGCTTGTCTGCTCGAAGCCAAGCACATGCGTGGTGGCTGGTCTGGGTGCCCGGGACAGGTGCACACCCGTCCGTCTACTTTCTCCCCCATCACTGTCCTACCCACGTGCCTGTCCACTCGTGCACGGGATGACACATCCCGTCATTCGGCGACAGTGGTGTCTCGAGGGTGGGCAGACACACGTGGAGAAGACACATCAGGCACAGGGCCAAGGACCTCTCGTGCTTTACCTAATCCTCCCGTTGGAGGCAGGTCCTGCAGCTACCCTGGCTGCTCGAAGCCGGAAAATGAGGCACAGAGGGTTTAAGAAACTCACCACATAGGAACAGCTCCTGTGGACTCAGCTGACTCCCAGATTGGTCCCCACATGTCCCAGTCCTGGTGGCAACTCAGCTGGGAGTCGCCTAAGTAAAAATTGTCCACTTTGGAACCAGGGAGCAGAGTTTAAAGTTTCACCTTTCTGCTGCTTCTTCTTTTTTTTTTTTTTTTAAGAATTTATTTATTTGACAGAGAAAGATCGCAAGTAGGCAGAGAGGCAGGCAAAGAGAGAGAGGAGGAAGCAGGCTCTCCGCCGAGCAGAGAGCCCGATGTGGGACTCGATCCCAGGACCCTGAGATCATGACCTGAGCCGAAGGCAGTGGCTTAACCCAGTGAGCCACTCAGGCGCCCTTCTCTGCTGCTTCTTGGGGTCTCAGTTTCCTTCTCTGTAAAATGGGGAGGAGGCGGTAAATCTAAGGGCTATGTGGCTGAGCGCCCGCACAAAATCACTCTCTATGCCCCACCCGCCCCGCACTTCCTCTTGGAGGCTGACTGGTGGGCAGGTCACGAGCGAAAGAGTGGCAGCTCCAGGATGGGAGTAGGGGTGAGGAATGGGGGAGCCACGGCTTTGGTACAAGCAGGGTGGGAGCCTGGATCACCCACAAATCCATGGCCTTGGGGGCAGGGGTGGAGAAAGCCACCTTGCAACGTGCAGAAGACTCCGTCCAACATCTTTATTTCTCTTTAACAAATTTCCCCTGGGCCAGTTTCAAATCAGGTTTATTCTGGTATCTCAAGGTATAAAGCCTCTAACTCAGAGCCATTAGAGGTAACATATTCAGCCCTCCCCGGGCATGGTGCTGGCTCCCGGCCACCGTGGCGCCGCTGACCCAGGTCACCGCACCTCCGCAAGCCTCGTTCCCCTGGCTGTGACTCGAAGTACTGGAGACGGGCGTCCTGAGCTTCTGTCCGCAGGCAGGGAGGGGTGCGGCCGGGGAACTGAAGGCTGTGCTGTTCCTATGTCCGGATCCGCATCTCAGGATTTCAATCGGGAGGAAAAATGGCTTACTGAATAATGAAAGCCTTACCATCACTCGGCAGCGGCTTCTTGGGGCACCCGAGGAAGTGCAGGCTTCTGAGCTCTGGCTGAGAAACGCGTGGGGGCAGACAGATGGCTGGCTCAGGCTCTCCCAGGTGTCGACCCCACCAGGGACTCAGGAGCCCACGCCTCGCATTTGTCAGTGTCTTCTCTGGGTGGGCCAACCTGTCTCCTGAGACATCAAGACGAGTTTACGGCAACGTAGGCTGTCTTGAAAATGGGATCCAGGAGCGCCTGGGTGGCTCAGTGGGTTAAGCCTCTGCCTTTGGTTCAGGTCATGATCCCAGGGTCCTGGGATCGAGCCCCACATCGGGCTCTCTGCTCAGTGGGGAACTTGCTTCCCCCTCTCTCTCTGCCTACTAGTGATCTCTCTCTCTCTCTCTCTCTCTCTCTCTCTCTGTTAAATAAATAAATAAATTTTTTTTAAAAAGTGGGCTCCAGAAAGGCTTGTGGGTTTTTCCTTTTTCTCTTTTGTCCTTCCCTATTTACGAGGTGGCAGTTTTTACTCTGGTTTTAGAGTTGGTTAAAATGGAGATTGGGTGACAGTCAGTCACCCTGGGTCCCCAGCCGGGCCGCCCAAGGATTCGCCTCTAGATCAGTCCTATTTATCATATTACAATCGGCTCATGCTTTCAGGATTTGTTGACTTAGGAGGGTTGATGACAAGCAGTGCGTCCATTGGCATCTTGTGAACAGAAGCTGGGCTTGACCTGCCAATGCCTTCAGGCTTTGCGAGTAGAAATTCTTTGCCTTTTATGGAAATTTTCACCCACTGGTGGGCAAGACAGTTGGAAGCGCAGAGCACCTTTCTTCCCATGTGGATGTGGAACTAGGGGGCCGGGAGGGAAGTGTGACCCACCCACCTCCATGCCCCCAATCCCGTAGAACCTCCCTTTGGAGAAAGTTCATTGCAATCCAGCTGATTGAGCAGACCAGAATAGGAGCTCAGGATTCCAAGGCAAGTGCAGAACCTGGTCGTCTGGCTCAGGGAGGAGACAGGATGTAAATACAAGGCAGGAAAGTGCAGGGATAGGGGTATGGGCCGAGTATTTTGTGGCCCCAAAACAGAAGGTGGAGGCGGGTCGAGGAAGGCTTCTTGGAAGGGGCAGCACCTGCCCTAAAGACTTTTGGAAGTCTTCATAAGGAGGAAAGCTCCAGATGAGAGGGAAAGCCAGAACCAGAAGATGGCTCAGAAGAGCACACCTCGAGGGAGAGATGCCGCGCACGGCTCAGTGTTCCTGGAGGACGAGGCCAGGCAGGAGACCTGCGGTCAACAGGAACCAGCCCTTGATGGCCGACATGCCCCGACTTGGTCCCGTAAGAGGTAGAAAGTCACCGATGGTGCTGTGGCCAGCCCCGTGTGACCCGACCACTGCAGCAGGTGATTCTGAAGGAGGCAGTGACAAGAATACCAGTTAAGAGAAAGGCCACGTAAACCCAGGCGAGGGCGGGGGGGGGTGTGGGTGGAGGGGAGTGACGGGCCTGGGGTATCCCGAAGGGGTCACGTTGCAAGATCGTCTGATGGATGGGGGATGGGCAGGGAGACGAAGAGGGAGGAGACGGGGCGCCTTCAGTGAAGACCCCCCAGAGGGTAAGGCAAAACCACAGCAGGAGGAGGAGGAGGAGGGTAACCAGGGGTGGGAGGACAGTGTAGGTGTGAGCCATGCCATCCAGGTGGGGGGTCAGAGAAGCTGTGGACGGAGGAGCTCACTCCGCGGACTGGCAAGAAACCAGGGCACCTGCCTGGGGTGTGCAGACAGGACTTGCAGGCAGACGGGAAGTGGACAGCCCTGGCAGGCGGGGGCGGGAGGAGACCTGGAGAGAGTGAGAACCAGCGGAGGGAAATTAGGAGTGCCCCCCCCCACGCCGCCCCAGGCAGGAAGCTCCTTTTCAGTAGCAGGGATCGGCCCCCCAGTACCGCTGCCTGCCTCAGGCTCCATTTCCAAATCCGTTTCATCTGCAGGCGCTCCGCACATCCTTCTCCCTCACCCGGGCTCTGCCTTCCCGTCTGAGCCCTTCGGCACACATTTCCAAGGACCCACGGTCATCCTCTTGGTGGGTCCACTTTGGGTTCCCAGCCTGGGACATACAGAAGCTGGTGAGAGGGAGGTGCCCCTGAGATGGTCCAGGTAGCTCATGGAACATTCTGGCAGATGGGTTAGGCTACCCCCACCCCCTCAGCCCTTGCACTGCCAGCAAGTGCCTGTGTAACCCCTGACGTATTTCAATAGCATCCGAGCTGGTAGTAGAGCTGGGTGTTTAGGCACCCAGGCTCTGAAGGATGCTTGCCTGGGTTCTAATTCCAGCTCTGCACTTAGGGTTTGGGCAGCCCCGGGCAAGTCACTTAACCCCTCAGGGCCTCAGTTTTCCCATCTGGAAAATGGGGTTGATGATAAACGCAGAACCCACAAGAGCGGGTTATAGGAGGACTCAGTGAGTTAAAACATAAATCGCTTAGGACAGGGTGAGCCTCGGCATGTGTTAGCTCTCCTGGTGGTGGTCCTTGTAGCAGTGGTGGTATCAGCGTGGGAACGCCTGCTCCTGCCCCGAGCAGCTCCCTTCTGCAGGCTTTGGTCCTGCGTCCCTCGCTCATCTCCGAGGACTGGCAAGAAACCAGGGCACCTGCACGCGATCAGGATAGAGGAGGCTGCAAATTCAGGCTGCCCGGCTGGGTGGGCTCCGGACAGCAGGCTTTGTTTAGATGAATTAGGGAGAGGACAGGCCCCTCCACCCCAGCTGACTTACAGTGGGCCTGGGAGGGATGGGGGTCCCAGATGTGGAAGCCCATGGAGATGATATGAAATCGGTGATGGGCAGACGCTGATTGCCTTCCTAATTAGGTGACGAATGTGGCTCCTGGGGACGCGCTTCTTGCGGACCCCGCCTGGCCTCCTCCCGAGCTCCCTATGCGCAGAACCCTGTTGCATGCGGGGCCTCTCTTCTCCGGCTTTGTGTCTTCCACCAGCATTTCTCTTGCTTAATGGTGAGAAGCTGGGATATGGCTTCCCATTAACTTTTATCCTCCCCATAAACAGTCTGCTTGAGTCACAATGACAGTTGTTCTGCTCCCTTCCTGGGGGTTTCTCCGTCGTAGCCAGCGACACTAGCTCACAGCCAGCTGGGAGCCGCCTTGTCCCAGCCCACCAACGCCCTGCTCGTGGGCCCTGCTGTGCCTTGGAAGGAGGGAAGCTGGCTTTTATATTTTTCACCCCCATGCAAGCGAAAGCCCCAGACTTGGGGGAGGGGCAGACGGAGAGGGAGAGACTCTTCAGCAGACTCCACGCCCAGCATGGAGCCCGCTACCCAGCATGACCCTGACGTCATGCCCTGAGCCCCAATTAAGAGCTGGACGCCAGACCGGGGGAGCTACTCAGGCGTCCCAGGAAGAGGGATCTTAAAAGCTGGGTTTGCATCTGGCTTCCGGCTGCCCAGAGGGAGCTCTTCCCTCCAGCACCCAGGGTGCTCTGAGAGGGAGTCTGGGCCCCACAGACCAGCCCATCCGCGCCAACAGACAATGCCCGTGACCTGGCAGGTGTGCGCCCCCCAAGACGCCGGTTCTCCCTGCCTCCTATCTTTCCTCTCTCTCCCTTGTCCTGTTCTCAAATAGAAGAAGGAGGCAGAGAGGCACAGCGGTGAGAGTCCAGTGCCAGGGTCCGACAGGAACAGAATCCTGGCTTGGCTGCTGGGGGCTCGATTACCTCCGGCAGTTACTTGCCCTCCGAGAGTCTTGGTTTCCTCATCTGTAAAATGGGTTCCTAGGCGCTTTTCTGCTTCTGGGGTTACTTCAAGGCTTTTGTGAGGAAACGGGAGGAGCTTCGCACAAGGCTTTGCAGGAGGTCTGTGCTCAACCGCAGCCAGCCCTGATTAGTCCCTGGGCAATGAGGCTAAGGGAAGCAAAGTCCTAAGAGTCGGGAAGGTTTTGCTCGCTTGAAAGCGGCAATATCACAGCTATATGAAGACAAGGAAAAATCTGTGTCGGTCCCGATCTGGAACAAACCTGGCCTGCTCCCTTCTCCTAGTACGACCAGCTGTCTCTCTGACACTAAACGGAGTTGATTATGAGAACAGCTTACGTGCCTTAAACACTCACAGTGTCCCGGGCACCGTGACATCTGTAGACGGCATTAACTTGTTTAACCTCCCAAACAGCCCCCTGAAGAGTTTCCCATTTATGGTCCCCTTTCACAGATGATAAAAAGTGAGGCACAGGGAGGTTAATGGGGACCCACAGTCACACAGCTGTGCGACAGAGCCGGGACAAACACCCAAGCAGCATAATTTCGTAACCTCCCAGCTCTGTGGTATCTGGCCACGAGATGATCAAGATCAGTGGGCATCACCTTGACTCACAGGCCCTGCAGAGGGGGTGGAGGGGAGGAAAGTACTGTGATCGATTAGCAATGTCTGCCGTGGCCTTGAGACGAGAGGACTCCGCTCTGTGCCTGCCACCTACTCATCATGAGCCTTGGCATCACGGATGTCCTAGCAGGAGCCCCTCATTGGGCTCTGTGCTCAGTGGGGAGTCTGCTTGAGATCTCTTCCTCTGCCCCTCCCCCAACTAGTGTGTGTGCCTGAATGCATGAGCTCTCCCTCTTTCTCAAATCAATAAACCTTTAAATAAATAAATAACTCAAATAAATAAGTAATTCTTGGTGTAGGGGCTGCTCTGAACCTCGCACAGCCTGCCCCCACCAGTTGCCAGGAGCACTGAGCTCCCCCAGGTTCTGACAATTAAGACGGTCTCCAGACAGTGTCTCCTGGGAGGCAAAGTCACCCCTGGTCGAGACCCCTTAACTGGAGCAGGCAGCGGGGGATGGGTGAGAAGAGCACTGAATTCAGAGTCAGGAGACCTGAGTTCTAGGCTTGCCTGGCGCCAACCAGCCCATCACCATGGAAACGGCCCCGGCTTCAGGTTCTTAATGTGTAACGTGAATGGGATAAAAAGGGATGGTCCCAAGACTCCCTTCTAGAAGTTTATGATTCCACACTGTGATTCTCCTTCCCTCGCCCAGGCCCTTCAATTAAAACTCTCGGGTTATTGGAGCATAACTTTCCAGAGATCTGCAGAGGCACACCAGCAGAGAAGCCTGGAATCTGCCGAGAGCTGTTTCACCCTCTCGGAGCTCTGGATTTGCTCCTCATTAAAAGAAAGAAAGAGGGAGAGAGAGACAAAGAACAAAAACCTGAACCTCGATACGGAGATTTCATCCAAGCAGCGGTTCCCAAGCAGATACAAGTAGAAAAAAACCACAATCACTGAACCCCCATTTCCCTGCGTTAGGAGGAAAAAGGAGCTATTGGTTGGGGACGTCTCCCCGGCTCTGTGCAATTATGAATCTCAGCAGGATTCATAATCCTGGCTCACCTAGTAGCGAAGTGTTGGAGGAGGCGTGAGGCTGGCGATGGGAGTTCTTGAAGGACTCACCGAGGGACGTGAGGGATTTGGGATGGCGAGGAGGCCAGGCTCCCATCTCCTGCCCAAGGGCCGGGGTGCGTGGGCAGGAGCAGGGCCGTGAGGATGGGCCCTGGGGCAGGCGGTGGCCAGAGCCATGTCTGAGGTCCTCCCAGCAGGCTTATGGGGGAGGAGACCTTGTCCAAGGACCTGGTTTACTGGCCACCAGCAGGTAGGAAGGACTTTTATATTGGGATGGAGGAGAAGCCACCATTTATGGGGAAACTTCTCCCTGCTGGCCTCAAGGGGTGTCATTACCTTATTCCTCATGGAATAAGGGGGCGCATGGGTATCCCCTCTTTATAGGTGAAGAAGCAGAGACATACATAATTGTATAATTATAATGGTGTATAATTAATGGACTGGCCTGATGAAGGCTTTTCCCAGGGGACTGAGACCTCGAGAGACGAAGTTCGCAGGACAGACGTTCAGTGTTCCTGTCTGCAGACGCAACATGCCTCCTATGCCACAGGCTCTCTGGTCGCCCCGGAGCCTACGCTCATCTTTGTATCTTGTCAAAGCATCGCACACGTGTCCTGAGGAAATGACATAGGAGCCGGGCTTCGGAGCCCGCCCAGACTGGGTGGGAATCTCTTTCCCCTGGCGCACAGAAACCAGCTTCTTGCGGCTGGATCCCAGAAGAGGACTTTTTCGGATGTGGAGGGTCCCAGGGATTGAGGAAGGTTGGCAGCAGAAGTTTGGCAGAACACCCCGTTCGTGAGCTCCCCAGTGTCCCTTGGCCCCTAGGTCCCCTCTGCTTCTGATCCAAAATTCAAACCCCCAAGAGAGCTTCTGGCTGGTCCAGCTGTGTGTCCAGGATTCCTGGCTGGGGCAGGGTCATCCAAAGTGGCCACTGGGGAGAAATCCACGTGAGGGACCCATTCCCAGAGAAAGGGGCTCCGCACGGGCACACTCCAGAAGTATCTCAGAACCTCGGATGGGCTTAGCGCCAGGCACACGGCTTCTCCCCATCTTCCGCTCCTCTGGGCAAGCCCACGAGCCTTAGAATCCGGTCCTGGAAACCTGTCTCAGTTTACCAGAGCAACTTCACTCCCGGGTTCATAGAGACAGAGTTTGAGGGCAGAAATAGAGTTCTCTCTGGGAATCCCATTACCTGGGGGTTGGGGCTTGAACCAGAACCCCACAGACACTGAGCCGGAGTCTAGCCCCCTTGGAAACAGGTGCCGTCCTCCTTCGGTGGCTGATGACAAGGGTGACCTCTCACAGATGCTCCGCTAGGGCTCTCCCAGTCAAGAGAGACATCCTTTTGCACCTACCCAGTAGCTCACCTACACTGCTAGAGGGAGGAGGCGTCTTGGAGCTGGAACCCCACGCCGCCAGCCGCCATCTGGTTATGCAGACAAGACCAGAGGGAGGAGGCCTGGGGTCCAGGTTGCCGTGGAATCCATTCTTCTCTGTTGGCACCCGTCACTCCTCAACGTGGCTCCCTCCTTGTGAATGACGGTGGATGGGGGGTGAGCCAGGCTGAGTCCTGGGTCCCCCGCTGGCCTCCCCGCCCTGCGCTCCTGGCAGCGGCCACACTGAGTGGCCGTGGTCGTCTGGCAGCTGCAGGAAGCTGTGACTCTGGGCCAGGGTGTCAGTGCGTCCCCTCCTCACAAGGCGCTTCTGTGAGAGGGGAGCAATGAAGGGAGCTTGTTAATCCTGGGGGAGCGGAGCCTGCCATCTCCTGGGCAGCTGGGTTCCTCCGGGATGAAAACAAGACCCCCAAGGGACCCCCCAGGCAGGGCCACAGACCTAACAGGTCAACCGACACCCAGCGGGGCTGGGAATAGAATCGCAGCCATGCGGAGCCTCGGGGGGGCGAGGGCTCCCTGCATTAGTCACGAGGAGACCGTTCCATTCCAGTCGCATAAAATCTCACAGCGGCACCTCGGAGCCAATGCATGACATCCAGTCCCCTTGCAGGGTGACGCAGGCATGCCCGTGACAGCAGCCCACAGACCTTTCTCAGCCTCCGTTGCTCCTCGCCAGGCATGCTTTCTGCCAAAACGCACTCCCTGGACTGGTCCCAGACACCCCACCCAGCTTTTCTTGCTCGTTCTTGGAAACTCCGCGAACCCCGTACTTCCCTCAAGGCACGTATCACTGGCTCACTTGCTTTAAGGTGATGGGGATATGTTCATGTCCCCAAATGGGCTGCAAGTTCCTGCCAGCAGGACCAATGTCTTTGGGCTCCCACAGGGCCTGGCATCTACCAATGAATACTGAAGTAAAAGAAAGGACAAGCGTGGGGCGTCTGGGTGGCTCAGTCCGTCAAGCGTCCGACTCTTGGTCTCGGCTCAGGTCACAATCTCAGGGCCATAAGATCAAGCCCTGCATCAGGCTCCCCACTTGGCGTGGAGTCTGCTTGGGATTCTCTCTCCCTTTCCCTCTGGCTTCCCCCTCTTCTATAAAATAAATAAATGAATTTTTTAAAAAGGAAGAAAGGGTAAAGGTCAAAAGGATGAACCATGTCTCCATCAAAAGAAAGACCCCCACACATCCTCGAGGCACCTCAGTGACTAACCTAGGGCTACGCAGAGAAGGGAAGAACACATAAGAAACACGTCCCAGCCACTGGCGGCCAGCGACGTCCAAGGAGGCCGCACAGGCTCTGAATCCCCACGGCCGTGGAGAGGACACGGAGGGCTCTGGTTTGGTCTGAAGGCATCTCCAAGAAACTATATATTCACCCTCACCACATCCTCAGGATTTATACTCTTCTCAAAGTGCTCCGACCAGCGTGGGGTTCATTGGGCCTCCCTTTGGCTCTGAAAGATCATAAAAATATTTCTCCATTTTCCAGACGAGGAGACACTTTCCTGGCTTCCGCTCAGCAACCCAGGTCAGGTCCTCCATGAAGTGCTCTCTGAAACTCCGGCCTCTTCCTTCAGACTCTCCCCTCGGCCGTAACTGACTCTGTAACTGGAAAGCTCCGGAATGGCAGAGGCCACGTCTGCCTTGTTCTCTTCTTGTATCATTATTACTGGAACAGAGACACACTAAAACGTGTAATGTCTTCAACTTCCTAGAAGTGGATTGATGGCTCATGGAACAGTTCAAAGTGGATAGTCCTCTTCATGGGCAGCTTTCCCTCATAGTTAGATCCGGGGACTTTGGTCCTTTCTGTCACGTGGCTCCCTGTGCCATGGAGATGGAGGGGCGCACCCATTTCTCCAGAGCGTTGTCCAGAAAGACACTACTCACACTCCATTCACCACCTCGGTCACTGTGCCTCATCTAACAGCAAACATGGCGGCCCTGCGTTTCAGTAAGGAAAGGACTCGAGTGGTTAGCACCATCCCCGAGCTTTCCAGTTATCATTTCTCTATGGCAGCCCAGAGAGTAGTTCCCCAACCGCCTGCCTCACTGCTGCTGAAGAGAAACGAGCTTGTAAGAGGACACCGGAGTGTGCCAAGTGGGAAATCACAGTCACTGGGAAGTTTCTCTGGAGATAGGCGTAGAGGGGGAGGAATCATGAGGAGAACTCTGAGGGGGGATTACGGGAGCAGAAGCTGGAGAGGTGGGAGAAGTGTGGAGACTTTGGGGTCCAGGCCTGGACACCTGGCCACGTGGCCCTCACCCTGTGTTATGAGCCCCCCTCCTCAGACTCTCATGTTGAGGTCCTAACCCCAGTACCTCAGAATGTGACCTTATTTGGAGCTTGGGTCTTTACAGAGATAATCAAGTTAAAATGAGGTGCTTAGGGCAGCCTCAAACTGTAGGACCGCCGCTGTCCTCGTGCGAGGGGGAAATGTGGAGACGGTCACACACACACAGGGAGAACACCGTGTGGGGCTGAAGGCGGAAATCAAGGCAAGGCTTCAGAGGCCGCGGGAAGCCAAGATTTCGGGCAAACGGCCACCGCTAGGGGAGTGGATTCCCCTCAGAGCCCTCGGAAGAACCAGCCTTGCCCTCCCCTATCTTGGCCTCTGGCCTCCAGCAGTGAGAAACCGTGAAATTCTGTGGGCCTGGCCACGCAGTGTGGGATACTTCGTGACTGCAACCCCGGAAAGGAGTACAGGCTGCCTGTCCGTGCTGAAGCCATCTTGCCCGGGTCCCTTCCGGCCTGGCCTCTAGTCCCTCATCTGCAAACACGTCGAAGGGCAGGATACAGGGTCTCCCCACACGAAGGGCCCCTCTCACACAGCCCTGTGCTGCCTTTCTTGTCTCTACACCCCTCATGACCCTCACCCCACACACCTCCCTTGAGGAGCGGCCGTAGCCCGCCGGGGCCTTCCAACCTCAAGTCACCCCCTGTGAAGACTGTGCAGTAGAGCCCCATCTCCCCGCTTACCCTGTGAGACCCCCACGGGCCCCCTTTGAAGGGGCCCAGCCTCTTCAAACCCCTCTGCTACTCTCCACCCATACCGCACTCTGTGGTTCCAGAACACAAGGCGGGCCGACCTGTGCCCTTTGCTTGTGCTGCCTACCCAGGTACGCATCCGCGCCCCTCCAAGTTCCTAGCCTCAGCCAAGCTCTGCCCTCAAGCTCTCCCTCCCCCATTACCGCTGTCTTGACTGGGGCCCTGGATGGCCCTGCCTCCAGCTCGGGCACCCCACCTTCTGGCGAAAAGCTCATCCAGCCACTCCCCTCGGCCACTGCCCCTTTGCCCAAGAGTCCAGGAAAACACTAAAGAGTGTCAGGGACCTATACGTCTGCGACACGCTCCAACCAATCAGAACTCCTTGTAGCTCTGAGATTGCCCCGCGTCCTTCTGCCTCCAAAGTGAAGGAGATAAAAGTATGGCTGCTGACACCAGGTGGCCTGGTTCGAATCCTGGCTAGGACACTTAGTAGCAAATGGGATTTGTTGTCCTATCTAGCTCAGAAGCTTAGTAGGAAGGTGAAGTGAGCTAATAAGTGACAGGTGCTCCCCAGAGAGCCTGGCACATAGTAGGTGCTAAGTAAATCCTTGCTGCTCTTCTTGCCACAAGGATAATATTCGTCCCCACCTCCCCGCCCCCCATTAGCCTGGCCAAAGCCTGGCTGCCTCTTCGTTCTCCACTTCCTCTACAAGTCCTGGGTCCTTTCTAGAAAGGCCTATATCCTCCTGGAAATGTACAGCCCTCCAGTCCTCCAAGCTGCTCACGCCCTTCCCGCAGGAAGTCAGGGTTAGGGTTGGGGACCAGCTGACAGACACACAGCTCTGGAAAGACCCTGCAGGGGAAGCAGTCCTGGTGTGTCATCGGCGCCGGGACCGGGAGACACAGGCTCCCTCTGAGCTCCTCCCACGTGTCCCATGCCACTTGGCCCTTGGACCAGGGCCGGGACCGGCATGTGATGGCCCAACTCGCAGAGCACAGTCCAGCCACCTGTCCTTAATCTGGACTCGTTAGGAGACAGCATCCCAGATTATTGTCCATGGAGAAAAATAAGTGCTGTTCAACTAGTTTCCAATGCATAAGCTGATTTAGACGGGTCTGCTGGGATGTGCTGGCCCACGGGTGGGACTCACTGTCACCTCCTCGTCAGCAGCTGGGCCTCCTCTGGGCTTTTCCAGTCCTCAGATTGGCCGGGGATGGTGAGGAGGGCTGGGGCTGGGGCTGATTTACTGTCATGGGTTCGAGCAGCTTCTGCAGAGACGTCGGTTCCCAGATCTGGGCTGTTTCCCTGAGCCCCACCCCCGCCCCGGACCTCAGCTTTGAGCTCAGCCTGAACTTCAGGATGAGAACCTACCATCTAAGACACCTCTGAGGCCTTCCCCTGCCCCCCGGGATGATACTCACGGTGATTTCTCCAAGTGTCTCGTGTTGTGGGTGCCCCCAGCCGAGAGCTTGCTCCGTGAGGGCGAGGACAGGGCCTCACTCAGACCCGAAGCTCCAGCACCTGGGCCACGCTTGGCACATGAGAGTGAAAATCCTGTTGGGGGATGACCAAGGCAGGAAAACCCCAGCTCAGCACCTCCTTCCACTGGACCCTTTGCACTCTATGCTCACACTCATCCTGTCCTCGAGCCAAAGGGGCCCTGCCGTGTCTGGCCACCTTCTCTGAGCC
Source organism: Mustela nigripes (assembly GCF_022355385.1). Lineage (NCBI taxonomy): Eukaryota > Metazoa > Chordata > Mammalia > Carnivora > Mustelidae > Mustela > Mustela nigripes. The sequence goes on from NC_081572.1 coordinate 12,900,017, forward strand.
TCCAAGCCATCCCCGCTCATCCACAACTGCCTTTTCCAAGGCCTGGACATGACTTTGCCTCTGGCTTCAGTGTCAGGAGACCGTTTCCTGGAGGCTAATCCGGCGCTCTTGGCAGTTGTGAGGTTGCACATCCTGACCCGTCCTGGGGAGGAGGACCAGCAGCCCACGCTGCATGAGAAGCCCCTCACATTTGCCGAGGAGTCTCGAGAACATCACGCCAGGGAGGAACACGCGATGAGAAGTCAAGAAGATGGATTCCAGGCACCGCCGCTCTGCCTCATACACTCCGGGCGTCCCCAGAGCCTCTGCTTTAAAATGGAGCAAAGGAGACTTTGCAGCTAAGGGAGAACGCCCAGGCTTTCCTAATTGGACCTCTGCAGTGCGGCCTGGGGAGCAGACCTTCCAGTGTCTCTTAGCTCCTTTCTTCCATCTTCAAGAGAGTGTTTTTGCAAAGATGAAATGAGCCGGTGCATGGCACATGCTCAGCACATCACCTTTTTCACCATAGCCTGAGCCCCGGGGCTTGGAGGCAGGGGGTGTATCTTGGGAGGCGGTCCTAGGGGATGGGCACGGTGATGGGGAGGGCAGGGGCGCCGGTGAGAGCAAAACCCAGATTAGAGGGAAAGCAAGCCAGTGCCGGGGGCGTCCCTGAGTTGACCATCACTAGACTTGGTCCTCTTGGAACCGGCCCCCAGAAGCAGGCAGCATGGACCCCCAGGATGGGGGATGAGCACTTTATCCACCAGCTCCCCTCATCCTCCTACACAAAGGTTACGGGGTGGGGAGGGGGAAGGATTGTCATCATCCCTCCATGTCAGTCTTCCAGCTCCATGCATGGGCGTGACGTCCAGCTCTCCCCACCCCACCCCACCCCTACAACCTACCCTGCCCCCTGGGAGAAAAGCCAGAAATGATGAGTGCGGCCGAATCGAGGTGTCTGCAGGTGACCCGTGCGTGGAGCTGGCTGCTTCGTGGACGAAGGGCTGGAGTGAGAAGCCAGAAGAGAAGTACTGGGGGGGGGGGGGCGGTTAACAGGTGTCTGTACCCAGTGGGTGTGATGGCTGCTGCCAGTGTTTGTAAAGCTCGAGGAGTATGGAACGATCCCCTTCGGTGTGGTCACCCTCCACCAATCTTTACTCCAGGATTCCCCCGTGACCAGAGAGCTCCGAAGTGGCCCATTGCGGAGCTTGTGTCGGACGCTGGCCTTCCAGAAAGGACGTGTCCAGTGACCGTCTCCTCCCGCTTTGCACTGAAAATCTTACATCCCCATAATCAACCCCGCCACGTCGTGGGGGCTGCACCCCCTGGTTGCCTGGTGTGGGGGGGGGGCGCTGGGGACACTCCCCCAGGAGAGGGTCCAGTGCCTCCCACACGGTCCCACCACCGAGGTCTGCACTGAACTCACTAGTGGTCACATCTGATCGGATCTGTAGTCATTCCGGAAGGACCCTCCCGTCATCACTAAGAATCAAAGATTCTGTTTCTTTTCTTTCTTTCAGTAACCCCTACCGGTTCATGTTTTGGCACTGTAGGAAATTCAGGAAAAAAAAAAAATGTAAAGAAGGAAACTTTAATTCGCTCATAACCCTATCACCCAGAGATAAAACACTGCACCTTTCAAGGATATTTCTTTCCAAATGTTTCCTATGCCTTTAGAAAATGCTTTAACAAAAGTGGTCTAGATGTCTGTAGATGAATGACTGTGTTAACCTGGGCACACAATTTTATCTTTTCTTTTTTTTTTTTAAGATTTTTTTTTAAAAAGATTTTATTTATTTATTTGACGAGAGAGAGTGCGCGCAAGCAGGGGGAGCAGCAGGCAGAGGGAGACGCAGACTCCCCGCTGAGCAGGGAGCTTGAATTCCTATTTTTTCTACACAAAACAGTTCAAGAATCTTTGAGCAGGAGAGGCTCCCTCTGGCCCAGTTCCTGAGTTTTGTAGATGAAGAAATAACTCATCTGGGGCCATGTGACAAAGTAGTTTCCTGACCCCAGGAAGGAGAGGATCCCCAGGAATGTCTCAGTGCTCCTGCAATGTGGTCTGGCCAGGATCCGTCATTTACCACCTCGTCATTTAGCTCCCACTTAATAGATAACTTGGCGAATAACCTGTTCACGGAGAGAGAGCACATGTGAAGTGGATTGGAAATGGTCTTCTCTTACCTCTTGTATCAGCCATTCATTTCCTCCCTATCGGATGCACTGGGCCAACACTAACAAAATTAAACTTGACAGGAATAAATGTGAAGGCCCTAGGAATAAACATCCCATTCAACAAAAACAAGTTGGGGGCAGGGGGAGGTGTTCCAGTTCTTGAGAAAAACTTCTGAGAGCCCGAGTTGACACCAGGTCCCATTAACAGAAGCATAGAGTCCAAAGGAGAGGAGGGGACAGCTCTTCTGTGCTCTGAAACATTGGGTTTGGTGGTGGGAGCCGAGAGATGGAAGCTGCCCCAAAGAAGGGAGCTAGGCTGGAGATGTCTCTTGGAACCATCAATAAAGAAATGACTGAAGGAACTAAAGAGGTCTGACCTAGAGGTGACATTCATTTAAGGGAAATACGCAAATCCTTGACTCTAGGGGAAGGGAGCAATCTCTTTCACTCTCCATACACCAATGACAAGTGGTGCCTTCTTCTCCACAGCCCTCCTTCTTTAGACTAGGTTTGGGGATAAGGTTGACGGGGATGGGGGTCAGGTATCCTGCCTGTTAATAAGGTTGCTAGGGGAGGGGTCTGGTCTCAAATGTTGGCAGGTGGTGGGTCATTGCTTGTCCTCAGCTTCCGGCCTCACCTGCAAATCCTGGGCAGCTAGAAAAGTAGCTTTGACTTCCAACCTGTCAGACACATTCAGTGATTCGAAGGTCCGAGCATGGCCAAGGGATTCTTTCATTCCTAGAGCTTGTGAGTAGCACCAGTGGAGGGAGGCAGGAACTTCAGGAAGTTCAACGTTAAAACTGTTTAAAAATGGAATGCCTTGGGGAGGTGATGAGGTCCCCGTGGCCGGCAGGTACCAAAAAGCGAGAGAATCAGGAGAGGATCTGGGACCCCGATGGGGACTGGCCAAGGTGCTTTGGAAGCCTGGGCCTGAGAGACCACAGGAGTTTCACTCCAGCACAATTAACAAGGAGGTGCCCAGTGAACCTGACTTCTTAGTTTTGCCCACACTCCCACAGCTGACTGAGGAGCCGGAAGATGGAACACGACCTTGGGCAGGGCGCCTTCACCTTTCTGTAGGGCTGCGGTGCCCCCTGGGGAGTGAGGGAGGCACGCTGCATTTTCTCCCACATAGCACAACACGTGTATGAGCCTCCTAGGGCCAGCGTGACGAATTGTCACAAAGTGGGTGGCTGGGAACAACAGAAATGTCTTGTCTCCCAGTGGTGCAGGCCGGAAGTCTAAAAGCAAGGTGTCAGCAGGGCCGTGGCCCCTCTGAGACATTGGTAGGATCTTTCCTTGCCTCTCCCTAGCTTTTGGTGGTGGTGGGTAATCCTTGGCATCCCTCGGTGTATAGACATGTCACTCCAGGATCTGTCTCTTTCTCCCCATGACCTTCTCCCTTGTGTGTATCTCTTTCCACAGTCCCCCCTCTTTTTTTTAATAAGGACACTGGTCCCCAAATTTAGGGCCCACCCGAATTCAGGGTGACCTCATCTTCACTTGCTTAGGTCTTTAAGACCCTATTTCTTTTTTTTTTTCTAAGATTTTATTTATTTATTTGGCAGACAGACATCACAAGCAGGCAGAGAGAAAGAGAGGAGGAAGCAGGCTCCCCGCTGAGCAGAGAGCCCGATGCGGGGCTGATCCCAGGACCCTGAGATCATGACCTGAGCCGAAGGCAGAGGCTTACCCCACTGAGCCACCCAAGTGTCCTATTTCTAAACAGTCACATTCACAGGTACCAGGGGTTAGGACTTTAGTCCATCTTTCAGGGGGACATAATTCAACCCCCAACAATGCCCATCGCTTCTGTCTGTGGATAAGGGCTCAAAGTGGAAGGAAGGAAGGAAGGAAAGAGAAAGGAGTCGATGCACAATGCACGTGTGGATTCAACGTCCCTCGGAGCATAATAGGACATGGGAGGATTCCCAGTGTGTGCACACGGCCCCAAGAAAGGGATTCTGTGGGCCAACTGAAATGACAAAACATGACTGTGGGTGGCTATGCAACCACGAAAAAGAATGGCTTTTAAAAACTGTCGATACAGGGCGCCTGGGTGGCTCAGTGGGTTAAAGCCGCTGCCTTCGGCTCGGGTCATGATCTCAGGGTCCTGGGATCGAGCCCCGCATTGGGCTCTCTGCTCAGCAGGAAGCCTGCTTCCTCCCTCTCTCTGCCTGCCTCTCTGCCTGCTTGGGAAGTCTGTCAAATAAATAAATTTAAAAGTCTTAAAAAAAAAAAAAGTTGATACGTTGGACAGTGTGAGTTCTATGTACAGATTCTATCAAATATTAACTCTCTCCTAAATGTAGAGTTGAGGGCAGCAAGACGTACTACAGGAGCATTTGGAGCAAAGATATCCGTATGCAAGCTAACAGGTCAAAACCCGAGTGTTGTTTTCAGGTTGAATATATAAATATATTTCTTTCCTCGTTTCTACCAAGGGCATGTTTTCCTTTCACGCTGTCAGTGCCGGAGCGAGCTTCCTGGCCTAGATGCTAGGATTTCTGGCTAGGATTTCCAGCAACTGTTGGATTCGTATCAACTTGTTATTTTTTATGAAAAATAGACAAAAGTTTTTTCTAGAAGTTAAATCTATAGGTACTGGCCTGGAAGGATGTTTGTACATATGTTAAATGAGAAATGCAGGTTATGGATAGACGCATAAAGCATAATTCCACCCAAAAAATAGGCATCTTCAGGGCACCTGGGTGGCTCAGTGAGTTAAAGCCTCTGCCTTCAGCTCAGGTCGTAATCTCAGGGTCCTGGGATCGAGCCCCGCATCAGGCTCTCTGCTCAGCGGGGAGCCTGCTTCCCCCTCTTGCTCTCTCTCTCTCTGCCTGCTTCTCTTCCTACTTGTGATCTCTCTGTCAAACAAGTAAATAAAATCTTTTTTTAAAAAATAGGCGGGGCACCTGCGTGGCTCAGTGGGTTAAGCCTCGGCCTTCGGCTCAGGTCATGATCTCAGGGTCCTGGGATCGAGCCCCTCGTCGGGCTCTCTGCTCCGCAAGGAGCCTGCTTCCTCCTCTCTCTCTGCCTCTCTGCCTCCTTGTGATCTCTGTCTGTCAAGAAAAATAAAATAAAATTAAAAAAAAAAAAAGGCATCTTCGAAATCACTTTTAGGAGTCCCTAATAAAACTAACCTATCATGTGACTCAGCAGTCATACTCCTGGGCATTTATCCCAGAGAAGTGAAAACTTAGGCTCACCTAAGAACTCGCCTGTGAACGTTCACGGCAACATTATTAGAAATAGCAGGACGTCACAGCTGTAATCGCTTTGAACAGTCAGATGTCCCAAACCTTGTTACCTCCATACCGTGGCATAGCGCTGGCCAATAAAAAGAAAGTGTTTATACACATGTTTATACACAAAGTGTTTATACACAATGTGGATGAACCTTAAGAGAACAATGCTGGTAGAAAAGAACCAAAGGACATTCTTGAAATGACAATTTTGTGCAAATGAACAGCTTGGCAGGTGCCGTGGGTCAAGGAGACGCCGGGAAGGCAGGAGGAAGATGGTGCTGGAAATGTCCTCTCTCTCTCTCTCTCTCTCTCTCTCTCTCTCGACTGTGGCCATGTCAGCATCCTGGTTGTCAGACTACGATTTTGCAAGATGTGACCGTTGAGGGAGACTGGGCGGAGGGTATATGTATTTTTATCTCTTACAACTGCCCGCAAATCTACCATTACCTCCAAGCAAAAAGTTCAATTTAAAAAAAAAAAAAAAATGGGGGAAACTCGCGTAGGTGGACACGTGCCGGTGCACACACAGAGGAAGACATGGCGACACACACCTCGTTGGTCTCTAGAAAACGAGTCTGAAGAGACATTATTTACTTTATCGTTGTCAACCTCTGACTATTGCACTTGTTTCCAACAAGCACATGCGATTTGGTGATTTGGTTGAGGCCCATAAAATGACCCAAACAAGGTGAGTGGGGAGAGGGAAGAACGGTTGAGGGTTTGGCCTGCCTCGCCCATCTGGAAAACACCCTGTGTTTCCACAAACACCCCGGCTCTGGGCTCCCACAGCCCGGCCTGAGGGGAAGGTGTGGCTGGTCCCCTCCGGCCTCCGTGGGACCCGTTGATGCCCACCCTTGTGCTCTCTCCTCTCACTCACGACCTCTCGAGCTTCTCCACCGACCCAGGGGCTCAGGGAGGGGTCAGGACCCGCGGAGTAAAGGGTGGAAGGTTTCTGGGGCCAGCGGCAGCGAGCCTTTCCCGAGCTGTCGCCGGGACCCAGGAACATCTGAGGGCCGTTCAAGTGTTGCCCTTCGTGATTCTTCTGACATCCCTAGCAAAGCGTGAAGTTGTTCCCATTCTACAGATGAGGACGTGGAGTCCTTCTTGCTTGGCTCAGCACAGCAGACACTGTCAACCCCTATCCCACTCAGGGCCTGACCTCTGAGACCCACAGTCTGTCCTCCTACTGCTCCCTGACCAAATCCGGCCCACCTACCAGTGGGTCCTCGAGGGCTCTGGGCCTTCGGGAAGCGGGGGTCCTCCCCCAGCTCCCCGGCTTTCTGGAGGCAGCAGCTAAAGCAGAGGGGACAGCGTGGGGAGGCCGCCGGCGAGCCGGCTAATTGGGGGACAGGTGGAAGGGCAGCGTGCCCCGCGCGCGACAGGGGCGGCTCTTGATTGGAAGCACCGAGAGACGGATGCTGGGCTGGCGCACGCCCTGCTTCTGACTCTGCCTCCGACTGAGAGGTCAGGCTGGGCTGTGCGAGGCCAGCGGGATGCTTGGCAGCAGCTGCAAAACAAGAACTGGCCCCGGGGTGGAAACGGCCCCAGCCCCAGCCAAGCGGCGCTGTCAGGATGAGCTCCTTGCCGAAGCAGGGAGGCCGAGCTGGGCGTGAGGGGCTGGGCTGGCAGGGGACGGCAGGGCCTGACACCCTGGGGGCCCCGCTCTCCACCCGTGTCCACTTCTGTGCTGGCTGTTCCCAGACTACAGGGGAGCAGGGGCCAGGAGAGCAGGGCAGAAGTTTCTGGAAGGAAGGCCTGGCCTCTCCTCCTGCAGTTGCAAAATTACCCTGGGTGTCCTGCCTCCCCCTCTGCGGAGGCCTCCTCTTGGAGCCGGGGAGGGAAAGCAGGCAAGAGGTGGTATCGGCCTTTCTGGAATGTTCTCCGGCTCCGTGTTGTCTTCCCGCCATCATACTGAGTGAGGGGATTGGGATCACGCTGTTCACTGCAGATTCGGAGTGTACATTAGGAGGGATTTATGAGTGTTTAGGAGAGAGGAAAGACACAGACATCTCAGGGTAAGATTTCATCCCAACTCATCGGACCCTGAGCTAGACCCAGACCCAGACCCAGACCCAGACCTTGCCCCACTATGGCCCAGGCCCTCCCCCACAGGGGTTCTACTGAGTCCGGCCACAGAACTTCCTACCACTTGCTGGGCTCGGACCCCAGCCGTTGCTTTTCTCGGCTTCCTCCTCCACCCGGAACGACCCCTCTCACGGTTCCCAGGGGCAAATTCTTTATCATTTTTCGAGATGGCTCTGCAGTCACCTTGGACCAGACGGGCCAGGGGATCGGGTGGATTGAATGTCCTGCTTGCCCTGAGCAGCTCAGCTCTTGTCCCCGCATAGTCATTGCTGGTGGGCCTTTCACACTTGCAGGTGCCCAGACGTGGACCATGACCAAGAGGGTCCCGTCCTGGGCACTCATCCCTCTGCGTGGTCCTTCTGTGTGTGTGCAAGCTCCCGCACAGACCAGGGATGCCAGAGCGGGCCTCTCTCCTCTCTCCATGCCCCGGGCCTGCCCCAGAGCCTGGCACACACGCCGTATACGAGGCTGGAGGGAGCGGCTGCGTGAACCCGTGCCCCATGCAACATTTACCATGATCTTTCCCTCTTGCTCTCCCCAGGAATTTATAAAGGCCACTGCTTCCGGATCAATCACTTCCCAGAGGACAATGATTATGACCACGACAGCTCCGAGTATCTCCTTCGTAAGTGTCAGGAATCTTTCGCTTCCTTGGTGTGTGTAGGGGAGAGGGGGTTGCTACGGGCGGAAAGCCTGGCCCCGTGCGCATAAAGGGGGTACATCCTCCGAAGGCTCTTTCTCTCCCTTTCCAGTTCGGGATTCTTAGTCCAGAGGATGGACTTTGGTCCGACACTGCCGTGATGGGCTGAGTCTCCCAGTGGGCTTCCTTGGTGGGTAGGCCCACGTCTGGGGAGACTGAGGCCGGTAATGGTGTGGGCGTCCCCCTCCCCAGGGTGGCTGGTCATGACTAGTTCCAGAGTCACCAGTTGCTGCTGCTGGGCCCGGGACAGGGAGGTTAGACAAAGGCTTGCCCAGGCCAAGCATCCCAAGGGCGAGCACGATAGCCTAAATACATTGCACTGCCAGCCTTGGGCCTGCCTACCCCCGCCCCACACACCCAGCATTCTATTCTGGAAAATTCAGAGGAAGCGGCACCCTCAGGCTGCCTGGGGGAGAAGGCAAGGAGGGGTGGCCGAGCCAGGCTCTGATGTCCACGCTCACGACACCAGCTGGGGGAGCCCCCGCCTATGCCCAGGCCCTGTGGCCGGGTTAGTCCCCCGACGGGAAGTCACAGCATATGTTGGACAAGGACAAACCCCGTTCCACACCCTAAAGCTGGATCTCACCGCCGGGCCTGTGAATACCTCCCTGGGAGGAAGGATGAGGCTGCAGCCAGGGAAGGGCCCAGAAATGGAAGAAATGCCCGCTTTGAAGCCACTTTCCCTTTCCCATTAGCTAAGACACACACAGAGCTGCTCACAGCATCCCCCTCGGGGGCCGGGGCCCGGCTTCAGTTATGGAGAATCGATAACCAGCGTCCTCCGAGAGAGCTCAGTCTACTCTGCACCTGCTTATGGATCGTTTTTCGTTTTTGTTTTTCCTAAGAGAAAGGATTTGGGTTCTGAGTCATCCGGGGAAACAGTCCAGCGTGCGGTTCCCGTGGGGTCTGGGGAAGTGCTGGGCGGCTCTGGCTGGGCCCAGAACCTGAAAAAATTGGGGGCTAGATCTGCCTCCCAAGATCCCTGTCACCTTCTCTTCCTCCTCTTGCCGGTCCTTTCTTTCTGCTTTTGGGGGGAAAACACGGAAGCAAGCAAATGATAGCCCACAGGGCCGCCGCAAATGGCCGTACAGCTGACGCACTGCTCAAGGAATGCCACGTACATAGACTGTGGCATAAATGACACCCTTCAAGTTGTACAGTGCGTGGCCTGCACAGCCATCCGGGGCGACCCCTGGTGCTCAGACCGGCGGGGATGGCTCAACTGGAAATGAAGCCCGACTCAGAACCTGCCATTCTCTGCCCTACTCAGGGCACTCGGGCGGTTCTTAAGGCTCTGAGAGCAGATTTGCCCCCACTGGGGGTGTGAGGAGCGAGGCCTGGAGAAACAAAGCATCCCCTCTCCTGTTTCCCCGCTTGAGCTTACTTGAGGTTATGGCCGTTGGCGCGCTGGCTCTTCCTCTTTACTTCCCTGCCCCTGTCTCCTCTTCACGCCCGGAGCCCTGCAATCTCTTTCGACCCAGAGACCAGACAATGTAGCTGCTTGAGGTCCCAGCAGGAAGCAGACTGGTTGGCTCAGATGGGGTGGAGGAAGGGGAGCCGGTGAGGGACTGTTTACAAAGGGGTGGGCGGGCTTAAAGGAAACTGGCGGGGATGGTGAGACCACCCGGGCACGGCAGCTAGGGGGCAGCTAGGGGAAGCCCTTCCCCTCCTGGGCCCAGCCGGTGAGGAAAGCAGGTATGGGAACTGGGAAGGGGGACGCTTGAAGACAGGGCTGCCTGGCAGGAGCTGTGGCTTTTAGGAAGGCAGGCAGCCACCTCAGGAAGGAAGCTAAGGGGGGGAACACTCCCCTGCACTCTCCTCCCAAAGCCAGAGGCCAGGGAGCCCCCATATCCCGTGCATGGCTTGTGCCTCCCAGGGCCCAGGGCAGGATGCCAAAGGTTGGAACAAGGATACGGAGGGGTAGATCAGGAATGTGCTGCCCACTCTCCCGTCCAGCTTCAGGCTCCTGCTGTCCTCCTACTCGGCCAGGGTACCTGAGGTTGGGGGTCGAAAGGACTAGGAGGGGCCTAGCAGCGATTTTCCCAGATTGATGGTGACAGAATGTCAACGAAAGCTCATTTGGGAAGGAAAAGCGTTCCTCGGGTGTACACAGTGCGGGGAGCAGCGGGCTCATTAACAAGCCCAGAGAAGCCCAAGGACAAGAAGAAGTGATGGCTTTGGGCCGGCAGCTCTAGCTGCTGCTGGAACTGGGGCGGAGGGCAGATCTAAGGTGTTTTTCCTCCTTGTTGGAAACGGTCTGCGGAAACAAGGAAGCGGTCTTGAAACAAGGTTCAGAGTGCAGGTACCTGGGAGCTTCAGCCAGAGGAAGGAGGCAACCCCTGGGGACAAGCCAAGGGTATGGTCACTGTGACCATCCCCCCAGATTCCCATTATTTGGTCCTCTGGTCCCCAGACTATTGTGATCCCAAAAACATATAGATGCACAGGAGAGAGAGAGAGACAAGGGTCACGAGAGCTCATTTCATCACCCATTTAACAAAAAGTGGTTATGGACCTATGTGCCAGGCACTGTATTAGGCACGTGGGATACTGCAGTGAACACAACAGCGCTCTGTCGTCCTGGTGCTAACATTCCAGTGGAGAACAGGGGGGTCTGAGAAGGTCACAGAAGGTACCATGATGTCTGCCTGTGGGAGAGCCTGTTGGGGTGCACCTTAGCTGTCCAGCAGGTCCGAGGTTGTGTTCAACAAGTCAAGAACAAGGTCAACCTTCAGGCCATATGCTCTGAGGTCTTCCAGAGAAACCAGGCTCATACATTGAGTTGCATAACTGTCAGAGGGCTTCCTCCCAGCCTTGGGGCTCTGGCAGTGCCCACACTAGTTGATAGACCCATAGGCAGGTGTGGAGAGGGTCACCACCCCACACCCCGTCTGCCATGTCTCTTCCACCGGCTCCACTAGACCAACCCTAGAGATTCCCATCCACCCTGCCCTGTGCCTGGTGCCCTTTCTCCGCATTTTCCCAGCAGGCAGCTGATTTCTGTACTAAACCCGTGTCAGGCCTTAAGAGCGGGTATCAGGGCTGCTGGGAGGTCATGGTGTGCCTGCGGGGGAGTTAGAAGGAGGTGGCCATCCTCTGGAGAGACAGGGCTAGCTTCGGCTAGATTTGGCTGTGACGCGTGGGCTGGACCTCAGCCCCACTTGTCCCTCAGCTCTGTGCAAGACCCAACTCATACCACCGTCCACAGCGACCCCAGCTGGTGTCCGCACAGCCAGAACTCGGGGATGAGCCTATGCGGCAAAGGATAGTTATACACATGACTTACCTGGGCAGGGTGGATGGCTCGGAGCCAAGTCTGACCTCAGGGACCTTGGAGGAACCAGGCTTCCTCCTCTCCAGCCTCCAACCTGTCTGCAGAACGAGGACGTCTAAGGGGAGCTGAAATCAGATTTTTCTGGTCAGCACGGCTCAGAGGCATGTTTCCCAAGCCCACGGGAAACCTCCTCCCAGAGCCTGTGGCTGCAAGAAGGCAGAGGAAGGGGGAGGAGGAGGTCCTGGAGAGAAGAGCTTTATTTAACGCCCCCAACAAAGCCCCCTCTGTGAAGCAGGGCACACACTGGTGGGCTTACAAGGAAGGGGACAAATGCTGCCTTCAGAGGCTGAGAGGCCACAGACTCCCTCAGCTGGCTCAGGAGTTGGCGCCTGCCAGGGCTCCCGGGCTCACTGTCCCCTGCTGGGGCCACCAAGTGTCCCTGTAGCCAGGATTTCTCCTGGGCTGGGAGGTGTAGCAGGCAGGTGCATCAGGCAGGACAGCTCGGGGCTCCTCCTGTCCTTCCTCCTAGCCAGACACTAAGGAAGAGGGACCCAGGTCTCCAGAGCCCTTCCAAAATGGAGGGAGTGCATTCTTTGCCTAGGGCCACCCAGGATAAAGTGCCATGAGCTGGGTGGCCTCAAAGGACAGGAGTTTACTCTCATGGGTGTGGAGGCTGAAGACTTCAAGGGGTGCTGGCCCGGCTGCACTCCCTCCACGGGCCCTGGGGGAGAAGCTGTCCTCCTCTCCAGCGTTTACGGCTCAGGCTGTCGTTGACCTGGGGCTACTTTACCCCTTTCTGTCTCTGTCTTCACACGCCTTCTCTCCCAGGTGCCTTGTCTTCTGCTTGTCTCTCTCCCTCCTCTTACAAGGGTACTTGTCCTTGGATTTGGGACCCCCCCTCATCTAGGATGGTGTCCTCTTGAGATCCCTAATTTAATCACAGCCTCGAAGAGCTTGTATCCAAATAAAAGTCACATTTGTAGGTTCCCGTGGGTGGGACGTGGTCATATCTGGGGGCGGGAAGGATTCAACCCCCACAGATAGGTATGACTACTCTCCCCGGGTTATAAAGGAGGGGACTGCTGTTGTCAGAAGTCCATGGCCCTGGCCATCCCCCTCATCGGGGGCGGAGCAAATGTGCACACCAAGCTCTGCTGGGTGGCAGGGTCCGCTCGTGTCCCACTCTGTGTAGCTACCCCATCCCCTGTGACCTCGGGAGGTCCCGTGCTTCTGCGTGTCACCTGGGGTTGAGGACAGTGATGAAGAGGCCAGAGAGAGAAGCTCCCCTGGGAGGGGTGTGCTACAGCCAGGCCCTGTGCTAAGCCCCTTATTCGTACAAAACCAACCGTCAGGTGTAGGTACCACTGTGAGCTGCTTTCTGGAAACGGGCGAGCTCCGTTTTAGGTGAAGTGATTTGACCCAAGCCACACAGCCAGCATGTCGCAGAGCAGACTCAGGACCGTCTGATGACAAAGCCTGTGTTCTCAGCTACCCATCAGAGCGACCTCTTGTGGACACCACTTCCCAGCCTTCCAGAGGCTTCTTAGAGATGGTGCCGGTGAAAGGCTCCGTGGATTGTGAGGTCTCATCTGAACGGAAGGCAGACCAGCCTTTTCATGACTCTCATTGCAGCTCCCAGATGTCACTGAGGGGCTCTCCTGCCTGCAGGCTGGCAGAAGTGTGACCCACACCCAGGGAGAGCCTAAGTGAGCCACGGGCAGACATGACTCCAGGCCACCTGGCATCTTGCAGGGAGTAACCAGCAAGCCTGGGCTATCCCTTGAGTCTGGCCCAGCGGCACCCACCCGGCCAGCTCCCAACCCACCGTGGTCTCCAGGGCCTGATGGGAACCTTCAAGGTCAGGGGAAGGGCCCCAAGCTTCAGGGCTCCTGGCCGGTGCCCATGGCGACGCCCAGGACAGCAGCCCCTCTCACTGCCCTCCCCTCTGTCTCCTGCCCAACCCAGGCATCGTGCGCGCCTCCAGCGTCTTCCCCATCCTCAGTACCATCCTGCTGCTGCTCGGCGGGCTGTGCATCGGCGCTGGAAGGTTCTACAGCCACAAGAACAACATCGTCCTCAGCGCGGGCATCCTCTTTGTGGCCGCGGGTGAGTCGCCAGCTCTGTTCCCCCTGCACCGGGTCTGCGTCCTGGTGCATGCATGGACCTGGGGGAGTGTGGGGGGCAGGTGTAAAGTTATTTCTCGAAATTGATTTCAGGTGTCCAAGTGGGAGGGGGCTGGGAGCGGAAGTGGGCAACAACTGCTCAAGGGGCATGGGGTCTCTGCTTGGCGTGATGAACAATGTTCTGGACCTAGAGAGCAGTGGTGGCTGCATGACACTCCAGAGGCATTCCAAGCCATGAACGTGTGCACTTTAAAGGGTTAATTTATGTTCTGTGAATTTCACCTTGACCAGAAAGATTAATAAGTCCAAGTGTGCAAAGTGCCCCAGAAGGGCAGGGCTGGAGCCTCAGAAGCCTGTGATGGGGAAGCCCGGCTGAGTTGGTGGGGTGGACCGGGGGGCACCAAGAGGGGCTCAACGGAAGCCAGGACCTGAAGGAGCCTATCAGGTGAGGACAGGGTGAAGGGGGTACGTTACTGGCAAGGGTGCACCTCGGAGCCGCCCTCCACGACCCAGTGAAAACCCACAGAGCCGTGGGTGACCGCCACGCTCCCCCAGCCTACCTGGTCCCAAATGACTTCACACCGTCCCTCCTCTTGATGGAGACACCACGACTCATGTCTCACCACTGCAGACCTGGCAGAAGTCTGGACCGGAAGTGGGAGCCCATACACAGTCCAGGACCAAACCCTGGGTTTTCTGGCCCGAGTCTCTGGGGGAGTCTCGAGGGGGCTCCTGCCAGGGCCGAAACTAGCCGGTGGCGTCCTGAAGGCTCCAGGTAGCCCCTGTGGGATTCAGATAAACTTGCAACAGGGGTCTCTGTCAGGAGACACAGGACCTGCCTAATGTCTTAGGCCTTCTAGTACGTAAGTTTGAGATGTGTTACAAAGCTCAGTGATTCTTTTTTTTTTAATAAAGATTTTATTTATTTATTTGAGAGAGAGAGAGAACAAGAAAGAGCAGGAGGAATGGGAGACAGAGGGAGACGCAGGCTCCCCACTGAGCAGAAAACCCGACATGGGGCTCGATCCCAGGACTCTCGGATCATGACCTGAGCCAAAGGCAGGTGCTTACCTGAGCCGCCCAGGTGGCCCTGAATTCAGAGATTCTTTCCTAAATGGTTATCATAGCTCCCTGCTAGGCCGTAACAGGGTTCTTGCTTTCAAAGCATCTTATTTCTTCCCTCGCTCTGGTGAGGCAGCCCTAGCTTGGCCTGGGCTCTGCATCTTGAAACAGCCCAGTAGTCCCATGAGGAGGGTCAGTGAGAATCCCAGCAATGGCGTTGGTCGGTGGTGGTCTTTGGTGGTCGAGTTTCTTTTGCTGAGGACAGTGGTGGGGGGCTGCGGGAACAGGTGTGGAAGGGCCTCACGGTGCCTGACCTCATCTTGTCCACTCCTTGTGGTTTCTCTGGGAGAAGGAAGGTGACTTCGGGCCAAAGCAGTCAAGGCACTGGCTTAAAGTCTTTCGGCCAGCTTCTAATGCTCCTGTCTCGACATCCCTTCCACGTCTGTGTCCTCCCAAGGCAATTGATACTGTGTGTGTGTGTCTCTGTGTGTGTGTCAAGAGTGCAGGGTGTGCGTGTGTGTGTGTGTTGGCAAGGAGAGCCCGAGTGTAGAGCCTCCTTCCTGGCCCGGCCCCCATGCTTTTCTTTCTTGGCCCCTCCCGGGGCAGAGGTGAGAGGAGAATTCTCTCTCCTCCTTTGAGTCCCCGGCTTTTTGAAGGCATGAACCATTAAAGAAATCCTTGCCATAAGGTTTGAGTCCTGCCCCCCTTTCCTCTCCCCGAGGAAGGGAAAGAAGAATTGCACCAACCTCCACTACCAAGTAGTAGGGCCATGGTACCCGGTGCCCAGGGAGCACAACCATAGCATCCCAGATTCTGAGGAGGCCATCAGGTGGCCCAGGTGGCTTCCCTGAGGCCATCTGGTGGTAGAGACACAGGCTGTGCCCAGCGCTGTCAGCCTCCCATGTCGGGGGGGGGGGGGGGTCGGCGGCTGCCCATCTCCCCAGGAGGAACCATACCCAGTGCTCCAGGTCACTGGAGCCCGGGGACACTCCTCTAAAAACACGGGTCCAGAGCGGCGAGGAAGCAGGGACAAGAGCAGTCTCGGCAGACGAGCAAGGTGACGTCCACTCGTTCCCGTTTTTTCCCTGGTTTATGGAAGCTCTGATCATGGGCCACGGCCACGGCAGGCCAGGGGTCACACATGGGGCCCCCAGCTCGAGGCCTCTCCAGCCCCAGCAGTGAGGTGATTTAGACCCAGAAGCCATTTGAGGCGGGAAATGGTCAGAGCCTGGGGAGAGGTATGGTCCAGAGGCTGGGAGGGCCTGGAGCGCACCGTCCACACTCGGATCTCTGCGGGAGGACGGAGGGCAAAGTGCGGAGACCAGACGACACGTTACTGCCCAGTGAAGCACAGCGGATGATGAGAGAACAGGAAAGCCGCCCCACCCTGTGCCGGCTGCTGTGCTAAGTACTGGGCATGTCCCAGCCCCTTCGGTCCTCACATCTGCCCCGGGAAGGGCGTACCACGGGGACTCCCGTCTGGCATGTGAGAATGCGGAGACACAGGAAGCTGAGTTATTTGCCCAAAGTTCCATGGCTGGTTGTTGGTAGAACCGGATTCAAACCCAGGCAGCCTGGCTCTACCGAACCTCTCTTCTGGGAAGATCAAGTCAAACAGAGACAGCCAACAGGGGGGTGCAGTGGGGGTCGGCTTCTCCCTCTCCCGCTTCCCCTGCTCCTACTCTCTCTCTCTCTCAAATAAGTAAATAGTGAGTAGTAACATACCGGGGAGTTTCCTGATTGTGATAAATGTACGCGGTAACATCAGCCGTTCACGGGGGAAACCCGGCGAGGAGCTAGAAAGGGGCTCTCCGCATCCTCTTCACAACTTTTCACTATGCCTAATGTCCCCAAAGTTTATTTTTAAGCTTTGAAATGCACATATCCGAGGAGGCAGAGGTTTAACATCAAGGAGTTCATCCCACGGTTGTAGTCGTGCGTGTGTGGGATGGTGTGGACACAAGGCTGTCTGTGACAGCTCTGTCACCGCAGAGGACTAGGCGCTTCCTGGACGTCCGTGGCAGAGCCCCGGTTACATGTCTGTGCAGCGGCTGCCACGGGCTCTCAGAAAGATGGACGGCTCTCTCTGTCTTGACGTGGAACCGTCTGCCAGGTAGACTGTTCCAGAAAAGGGCAAAGGGACAAAGAGTATTGTGCAAAGAAACAATAGATGTGTGTGTGTGTGTGTGTGTGTGTGTGTGTGTAAAAGAGAGGGGGAAGGAGGAAGAGAGACTGGACATAACAATGATAGAAAAACAGGGACCCCCGGGTGGCTCAGTCGGTTAAGCGTCTGCCTTCGGCTCAGATCATAGTCTTCAGAGTCCTGGGATCGAGTCCCACATCGGGCTCCTTGCTCGGCAGGGAGCCTGCTTCTCCCTCTGCCTCTGCCTGCCATTCTGTCTGCCTGTGCTTGC
>NC_081572.1:12917176-13097618 GCF_022355385.1 Mustela nigripes
AAAAAAAAAAAAAAAAAAAAAAAAAAAAAACAACTTTAAAGGAAAGTTCACGACCGGAACAAAGCAGCGCCCGTCCGGGGAAGTGTGGCCACCAGCCCCTCCTCCTCGGCTGGTCCAGCTGCGGGTCTAACCTCTGCCTCCCTCCCTCCCACCCCCTCTTCTGCTTCTCTTCCAGGCCTCAGCAACATCATAGGCATCATCGTCTACATTTCCAGCAACACCGGCGACCCGAGCGACAAGCGCGACGAAGACAAAAAAAACCATTACAACTACGGTTGGTCTTTTTACTTTGGAGCCCTGTCCTTCATTGTGGCCGAGACCGTGGGAGTCCTGGCTGTGAACATTTACATTGAGAAAAATAAGGAGTTGAGGTTTAAGACCAGACGGGAGTTCCTCAAGGCTCCCTCCTCGTCTCCGTACGCCCGGATGCCGAGCTACAGGTACCGGCGACGGCGCTCGAGGTCCAGCTCCAGGTCCACTGAGGCCTCTCCCTCCAGGGCGGCGTCCCCGGTGGGCCTGAAGATCACCGGGGCCATCCCCATGGGCGAGCTGTCCATGTACACGCTGTCCAGGGAGCCCCTCAAGGTGACCACGGCCGCCAGCTACAGCCCCGACCAGGAGGCCAGCTTCCTGCAGGTGCACGACTTCTTCCAGCAGGACCTGAAGGAAGGCTTGCACGTCAGCATGCTGAACCGGCGGACGACCCCTGTGTGAGCTGCCCCTTCCTCTCAGCACCGGCCTGTCCCCAGAACCGCCGTGTGGATCCCACACGAGGGCACCTGCCCCTTAAGACGGACCAACGATGGACGGAAGCCAGACCCACCCCTCCCTGGTCTCCAGCAAGTGTCGCGGGCTGGTTGGGCGCCAAGCCACCCGGGGGATGGGAAGTGGAGGCGGAAGGCTCACTTTGTCCCCAGAGAGCGTGTTTGATGCCCCGGGATTCTGAAATCTCCTGAGGCTGCACGGCCTGGAGCGACCCCCGGGGAAGACAAAATCGAGCCATTATCTCCTCTCGGAAACAAATTTTGCCAGAAGAATGGGCTTTTGGGGTCCCCCCCCACCCCGCCCCACCTGCCTCGGTGCTGGGCCCCTGGGAGGGCCTCACCGGACACACGGGGACCTTTGGACATTGGTCTGCTGCTTTCTGATCTGAGGTTTCCGAGTCCGTGAGCAGAAAACAAGGAAGCCAGAGCTTCCCCCTTCCTGTCTATCGAGTGCCCTTTCTCTTTCTCTCTCTCTTTCTCTCTCTCTCTCTCTCTCTCTGTCTCTGGCAGTGGCCAGTTGTTGAAATAACAGTAATCCTGAGGAGAAAGCCCTGTGGCCAGCTGGTGCTTTGGCCTTTGTGCTGTCCTGGGGCCAACTTCCCTCAACCTGAGGAGACCAAGGCCTGTGGAAGAATCTGCAGAGGGGGAGGCCTTCGCCGGCTGGGGGGGTGGTGGTGAGGTAAAAGCCAGAGCCTGTCGCTGGCATTCCTATCCGCTTGTAGAAGTTTCTGCCTCCCACGGGAAGGGCAGAACACACTGATGGTACTTGAGAGTTTGGAAGATTCCACGGGTCTGAGGAAAGGTGGCCATAGGTTGCTCCCCACTGAGCTGAGGAGCTGCTCTGTCCCTCCTCGGGGAGAGGGAGGGGCAGACCCCCCGCCCCCCACCCCCCGCCCCAAACACACACTGGTATTTGGCAACAGGAGCCTGAAATTCTGAGCAAGAAAGGAGACCCAAGGGTAAATAGTGACCAAAAAATCAGATCAAACGTCCATTTCCTAAGCAGCCGTTAATCACGACTGATTGCCGGTGAAGGCCGGGGAAGCAAGTGACATTGGTTTCTTCATCTTAAAAAGGCCTGGGATTGTGATTCTTTCTGCCACCCCCGTGAAGGGCTCAGCCGAGAATATGTGGATGGAAAGGCCGTACCGTGCTGTCCTCCCTCCTCGCGAGAGGGACGTCCCAGCCCCAAGGGACCGGGGAGGCGACTCCGCGTCTGACATTCTTTCCATCGGCAACCATCCCTTTCCCTCCTGAAGCAAGCGGCGAACGTGGAAGCGTGTGTGGGTTGAGAAGCCAAACTTTCTGGAACAGGGAGCTCGCCCTCTTTTATATCAAACACGTGCTTTCTAAAGACAAATCCTTTCTTACTTTTTGAGACTTGGTAATCCCACCTCGAGCGGTCGTCTGTGGTCCCAGTAGCTGTCATCCTTAGAAGTGACAAGCAAATTCTTACCTCAGCCACCTGCTCAGCGACAACCCCCTCCCCCAACCCCCCCACTCCCCCCCAACCCGGGGTGGACTCAGCCCCTTAGGAGTTCAGATCTGGGTCATGGTCACCTCCAACATCCTTCACCCCCCCACACCCCCAGAGAGGACATCTCCCCGAGGACCCCCCTCACCTGACCGCCCCAGAGTGTGGGCCCATGGAGGCGCCGTGTGCTGGGGACCCTTTTGTGCTTGCTCGAAACCCCTTCCTCCTGTTGAGGTTGGCTTTGTGTGGTGGTTTGTCCAAGCATGTGCAGCCGTGAATAATGGCGTGTCAGGGCTCGTGGCCCGCCCTGCTGGGGCCAATCCTGTCCCCGTCCCGCCCCCACCCCCGACTGCCCTCGGCAGTCTGCCCCCACCCCCCATCTAGGACACCATCGCACCAGACTCGAAGGAAGGGGGCAAAATCTGGGAGCCCATCCCCCAGCGAGGTCCCCAGGCTCTTCTGTCCCTTCCCAAAGCCGGGCAGCTGTGCTCTTTCTCCACCTCCACACCTGCTGCCCTGGTGGTTTCTGTCATTTCACAGAGAAAGCTGTGTTCCAATGAATCCTACCTCTTGCCCAGTCCCAGGCAGAGACCGTGGGGCCCGCTCTAGGGACCAGGAAAGCCTAGAAAAGAGAAAACAAAGGACAGAAGAGCAGGAGCAGGACCACCTCAGCGCCCCTGATCTTCATGGGTTTGCTCCCCACCATGCCCCCTCGGGCTCCCGGCCCCTCGGCCCTGGCCACCCCTCCTGCTCACCGCCTCTCAGCCGAGGCTGCCCCGGGGACGTGCGCGGAGCCGGCTCCCTGCCACCTGTCGGTCCGAGACCTTGCGTCCAGGGCCGGACGCAGTGGCCCGTGGCCGCCCCCTCCTGCCCCACGACCCTCTCCAACCAGCCCCTGTGTGTTTCGCCAGTTAAGCACCTGTGAATCCTGTACCGACTACTGGTTTTGGGTTGTTAGTTCTGTCTTTTTTTTAATTAAATAAAAACATTTTTAAAATGCTCTCTTCTTGCTGTGGGGGCGGGAGGAAGGGTAGATAGAGCTCCCCTCAAGTCTTGGTGAGCACTTAAGGCAAATAGTGTCTCCCTGAGTCCGGGGGACAGAGTGGGGCCTCCTGGAGAAGGGGGAGGGAGGGTGGATTCTGTGCTGGTCAAGGTGGGTTTCTCCCGCTTTAACCGGGTTTCAGACTGCTGGGCGGTGCCGTCCAGGTGCCATCCACGGCTGGGCTGGAAGGTGGACCGGCCGTCCTGGGGCAGCGGTAGGGGCACGCAGGCAGCCGAGCAAGCCTGATCTGTCTTCAGGACTCTGCAGGGCGGCAGCCAGACTGATGCAACCATAGCCTCGGGGGCCCTATGCTGCCCGGCTGGGTTTCTAAGGCATCCAGCCTCCTTTGCCTTCCACATTCTGAAATGATTAAGAAATAAAGGACGGCCTAGTACCAAAATGACTGGGGAAGCCAGACCAGAGGCCACATGGGACCAGGCCACCTAATCCCAGGCCCAGCAGCTGGCCACCACTACCCCCAGCCACTGAGGAGTGAGGTCAGGGTCAGAGAGAGGAACGGTGTGACCCCTCTGATCAGAGCAATGATGACATACTGTCACAAGTTCCGTCTGGTCCCAGCACCTTCACCCTCACAGACCAGCACTGGCGGGTTTGGCTTCTCAAACTCCCTCTCGGGAGCTGACAAGGGGATGATTGGGGTCCCCACCCCCGTTCTACCCGAGCGGCAGCCCATGGGGCTCTCAACATCCAAGTACATCTTCTCCTGTCTTCCAGGACCCAGACTGCGGGTTTTCCTCCTAGAGCCCCAAGCTTTGCTGCTCCTCCTGGAACCCAGAAGCACTAAACTCTGAGCCTCAAGAAGACCTTTCTCACCCTGGTCCCCGCCAAGAGAGGGCAAGGGTGCCCAGTCCCCACTCCGATGGCTGCAGAAACCACTCCCAGCGGGTCCGATCTTTCAACCCTGGCTTTCTGACCCTCCGTCCTCCTGCCTGATATAGATACATGGGGAGACGGAGGTCCCAGACAAGCCACCAGGTCCCGGGGCCAGGGGTATTCGACTTCCCACACCCACCGACTGGGCCCCTGCCAAGCTTCAGGCCGATGCCTCTGCCAGGCTGGGCCAATGCTGCCCAGCACAAGCCCCACGAGCCAAAATGTCCCTGCCTCCTGTTTATTCTTAGCCTTCAGGAAACTCTGGCTCAGCACGAGCTTTGCAGCCATTCTGGTGGAACCCCGCAGCGGTCTCTGGATGCGATGCCTCCAACATGGGGCTCACGTGGTCACGGCTTTCCATCAACTTAAATTCAGCCCCCCCTCATTTGCAGCAGTCAAGAACCGACTCAACAACGGCCCCCCATTCTTCCCTCCACTTGCATCACTGAGAGCAGACCACCAGCATAACCAGAACTCCTCCGTGCCCCATCGTAGAATGGCTTAATGCAATAAAAGTTTCCTTCTCATTCATGGCCAGTCCCACCCACGGGGCGGGGTGGGGGTGGGACCTTCAGAGGTAAAGCCCATCCTGGGGAGGCTCCTTCATCTTCGACCTAGGCTTCCAACGTCACCCTGGCATCGACATCCAGCAGCCCGAAGGAGAAGACAGAGGGCAGGCGATCTTGGGAAGAGGAGAGACTTGCCGGGACGCTTAATGGACCAGGAAGCTGTGACTTTCCCTTCTGCTCATGTGCCGTTGGCCAGAATTCAATAACACAGTCACATCGCTAAGAGTCAGGGAGGAAACCGGTGAGGGGAGCGGCTGGCCAGTCCCAGCTCCCTGGTCTGGTCTATGTCCTTCAGTTCCTCCCTCTTTCGCCTCCCCCACCACCAGTCTTTGGGGGACATGCCCCCTTGACACTGACTTTGGGACTGCATCCACCTCTGTGTGGCCGGAGCCCTCCTTCAGCACCAGTGGGATGCCTGGCCTCTACCCTGCCCCAGACGCCCCATCTGTAAAATGGGCCCAGGCTCCCTTTTCCCGGAGTTTAGAGGAATAGGCCTGAGTTTGCACCTCGATCCAGACAGAAAACCACAGAACGCTGGACATCATGCCCAGCAGGAGGGATGGGTACTGTAGGAACCCTCTCATTGATGCCTTCATCCTAGGAGAGGAAATAAGCCCAAAGAGAAAGGGAGGGACTCACGGAAGAAAAAGAAGGAGGAAAAATCCTTTTTGAAGATGTTCGCAACACTCATGAAAGGGAGTGGCCACGAGCCCAGTGGTTCTCAAGCAGGGGTGATTTTGGTCTCCAAGGGACACTTGTCAGTGTCTAGAAATGTTCTTGGCTGTCACAACTTGGAAGAGGGTGGCGGTCCTGGCACCTAGTGCGTGGCGGCTAGAGACGGCGCTCAGCACACCACACCTTCATCCCGCCCACCAGAAACGACCTAGTCCAAAATGTCGATGCCCAACCCCGCGCACAGGCCTGGTTCCACAGTGAGGGAGACAAAGGCGCCGGCGGGCGAGGTCCCTGGGCCTCAACGCTGTGGACATATTAGGAGAACGCGTTCATTTATTCCTAGGGTTCCGTGCCCTGCCACACTTTCTGAGTTTTGCCTTTTCCCTCTTCGCTTCTGAGCCGGCAGTTTGGGGAACAGTCAGGTTGTGGCAGAAGAAAATGGGAAAACGGACGCTTGTCCGGGGTGGGGTGGGGTGGGGGTGCTTGGGTTTCAGGCAGAAAAGGCTGATGGAATCCAACCCAACAGGCCACCAGAGTAGAAGCCTAGCCTCGCTTGAGGCTGGGAGGGAACAGCTGCCGAGCCCTTCCCGGCCCGCGTCCACCCGGCAGCTGCAGGGACCAGGCCTGGAGCCAGAAAGACCGACTTACCAGCAGGCAGCCCTGGGCAAGGCCCCCAACATCTCGGAGCCCCCATTCCCTCCTCCTGGCTCAGATGGGGAGGGAGCCCTTCCCTCCCAGGGTAATTGGGAGAATGAATAAAACTTCAGCAAATGGGGAAATGTACATAAATACCCCAGCTCAGCAAGGAGCATTAAGAGTGAGCTTTCAGGACT
This sequence comes from Mustela nigripes, assembly GCF_022355385.1. Taxonomy (NCBI): domain Eukaryota; kingdom Metazoa; phylum Chordata; class Mammalia; order Carnivora; family Mustelidae; genus Mustela; species Mustela nigripes. The sequence continues at coordinate 12,923,428 of NC_081572.1, forward strand.
GTTTGTTGACTGACAACATACAAGGAGTTTCTCCAGGTGGACTGTTCTAGAACAGCCCTTGGAGGTGGTTCTCTGGGAGCCAGGCCCATAGGGTGCCGTGCCCACTGCACCTTGGTTTGGGAGACACCTGTCATCTACCCGATCCAGCCCCTAGAGAGCGGGTTCTTGCCGCAGCTGCTTCTCCAGCAAAAGCCCATTCATTTCCCGCCTTCAGTGGTCTCCAGGCCATGAATTGGCCTCCAGACCACCACTGGCACGGCTGCCACAGGGCTCCTGCCCTCTTTGCAGCTTCTGCAGGCCCCCAAACCTTACCTGGGCCCTCCCCGTTCCTCACAGGCCATGTCAGCTGCAAGAGCCCAGGCCTGACCATTTTCAGGTGCCCCCGGGCTACACCAGAAGGTCTGGGGTCCTAGCATGAGGTTGGCATGGAGGTGAGGCCTGGGGCACGGGACGGGGAGGGTAAAGCTGGGGGAGGGGAGGCTTCCCCGCAGGGAGCTCGGAGCCAGCACATGACTTCAGCTCCCTGCACTGGTTCCTAATATAGCACCCCGGCTGCCCAGCCCTGGACATGAGGGGTGGGGTGAGGGACTGAGGGTAGGAGAGGCGCTCGGGGACATTGAATCCAAAGGGGGAGATGGAGCCCAATAACACCTGATACGGATATTTTTAAAATTGCGGCTTCCAACAAAATCACCGGTACAACCTCAGGAACAGAAGTCTGCCGTGGAGAGGGTTAAAAGTGCTTCTCCCTCTGCTTACAACGCAGGACGGGGACCTTGGAAGGACCTCCTTCCTGACTTTTGTCCCCTGATAAGTTGTCTCAGAGAAACACGAACCCCTGTGGGATCTCCAGGAACCACAAATTAAACTGCAAAGAGCTAGGTCCTTTTTAAAACAAATCACTATGCTTTCCAAATCCTAAGAGCATTCCTTTTTACCTTTAAAAATCTGAAAAATACAGGGCACCCCAAGGCATGTCAGGGTGAGGCTTAATACGCTGTCTCTATTCACTGTTTCGCATCATGGGAATCTTCCTGGGTCTTTTTTTTTTTTTTTTTAAGATTTTATTTATTTACTTGACAGGCAGAGATTAGAAATAGGCAGAGAGGCAGGCAGAGAGAGAGAGAGGAGGAAGCAGGCTCCCCACTGAGCAGAGAGCCCGATGCAGGGCTCGATCCCAGGACTCTGGGACCATGACCTGAGCCTAAGGCAGAGGCTTTAACCCACTGAGCCACCCAGGCAACCCAGTCTTTTTTTTTTTTTTTTTTAAGATTTGTTTGTTTATTTTGGAAAGAGAGAGAGAGAGCACATGGATGCAAGTGAGGGTAGGGACAGAGGGAGGAAGAGAATCTCAAGCAGACGCCCCACTGGGCACAGAATCCAGCCGAGGCTCCACGCAGGGCTCTATCTATCCCACAACCCTGAGATCACGACCTGCATCAAAACCAAGAGTCAGATGCTTCACCCACTGAGCCACCCAGGTGTCCCTCCCCGTGTCTTTAAATATTCCTCGAAACCTCAGTCTCTAACGGCTGCATCAAACAGAGATGTCATTTATCTGACTCACGTCCTACGGCTGGACACAGCTTATTTGCTCCCTAGACCTTAGAGAGCGTCTGAATGGGGCCAAAGCGCTGGGATCCTCAGGGTGCATTTGGCTAAGATCTGGTGACTTTTCACTATAAACATCTGCCTCAGCTTTGCCCTAGAGGAAGAGGAAAAGGTCAGACTCCTTGTGCACCCCGAAAGACACTCAGGATCTCGTCTCTACGCACACCTGCATGTCTGGGCTGGGGGAATAACAGCCTCCCCTCCCCAGCTTTATGACAAGTTCCTCTTGAAAGGCTAGGGCTGCTTCATTCCACCAGACCTCGCAACAAGCCATCATCAGCAAGGCTGAAGGCAATTCCTTCTCTCTCAGAGCAGATCAGTTAGTAGGGCCGCATAACAAATTACACCAGAACTGAGGGGCGTTAAACAACCATGAAATATGGTCATGGATTCTTATCTCTGCTCGACAGAGAGAGAGGATCGGGGTGGTTCATCTCTGCTCCACTGTGTCTGGGGCCTTTTCTGGAAGACTCGATGGCCGGGGGCTGGAATCATCTGGAAGCTTATTTGCTCACATGTCTGGCACTTGATGCTGGCTATTGGCAAAGATTTTAGCTGCAGTTTTCAGCCTGAATGTCTGCACGCGGCTTCTCTGTGTGGCCTGAGGTCCCTCACAGCACAGTGGCTGTGTTCGAGGGCCAGTGTCCCCAGAGCAAGAGAGAAAGCTGGAAGTCTCAGAAGTCACTTCCACTGCGTGTTAAGGGTGAAGACAGAGAAAAGCCCACTTGAGCTGAAGGAGAGAAGAAACAGTCCCACGTTTTTGACAAGGTGCTGGAAGAACACGTGGGCACAGAAATACTTCCGTGGCCATTTTTTCAGAAAATGAAATCTCCCCTCCCCTCACCCCCATCTCTTGGGTACCCTGCTTGGTTCCAGGCTTCTTTCCAACCTCTGTCTCCACCATGCCCTCTGGAACCCCCCACAGCTCCACCTCCTGGGACACATGAAATGACCCTCTCTCCTAAGCACACGCCTTCCCCTTCCCCCCTCCCCCCACCCCGTCCTCCCGGTGAAAGCTGTCCCTTCTCCTGCTGGAGTCCCCTGCCCAGGTTCCCAACATGACTTTCTTGGCTGTGCTCAGCCCCATACTCAGACCCAAGAGAGGTGAGGATGCAAAGGGAGAAAGGGAATCCAAGGGACCTTAGGGTCCGGAGGGAGATGGGGCCCCCACGCCCGACACAGATATTTTTAAACTTGCAGCTTCTAACAAAACTGCGGGTACGACCTCAGGAACAGAAGTCTGTGGTCAGAGAAGGGTATGAACTCATGTCCTTGGACTTGCAGCAGCAAGAGAGGGGAGTTTGGGGGATGCTGATGCCTCTGGACCATTATTCCTCCACCTTCCTGGGGAAAAGCCTTCTCTGAGGGCCTGCGGTGGGCCCCCGAGCCCCTTCTCCTGTCATCTCTCAAACGCTTCCTGAGCATTCCTTCACATTCTCCAGAAGCGCCATCTCTTCACTGCACGTCTGGTCACCGTCAACATCCGTGGGCCGGCCACCCCAACTCCCTGCTCCCACAGTTCTCCTTCCTTCGTGCCTCGGAAGACCTTTGTCTCTAACCTGGATCTTGGCAGCACCCCTGACTGTCCCCCCGCCCCGTGTAATCTTCCGGGACAGTGCCCTCCTCTCTGACCCCAGCAGCCAGGGCTCCAGGCCTTCCCTCCCTCACCACCACTCTACCTGTTCTCCAAGCCTCCAAGGGCCTTGACTGCTCTATAGTCTCCCAATGCATCAGCCTCCCTGGTGGCAGGGCCATCAAGAGTTACCATTCAAGGTCATCCTTGCCAACGCCCTCCATTCCCTTGGACCCTTCTCCTTCTAGCTTTTCCCCCTTAAAGACCCCAAGCCTCCTAATCTCACTTCCCATCTTCTCCTGCACCCGAGCCGCACGGTGATGCCAGAGAAAGTGAAGCAAATCGTAAACCAACACGCATGTGGGGAGAGAGCGACCTCCAAGGCCTCCAAGGATGTCCAAGTCCTAATTCCTGGACCTGCGAATGTGTCACTTTACCTGGCAGATGTGATTCAAGTAAGGGTCTTGAGATGGCGAGCTGTTCCTGGATTAGCTGGGTGGGCCCAGTGTCATCACAAGAGTCCATCTAAAGGCAAGAGGGAGTTAGCGCCTCAAAGGAGACATGATGACAGGAGCAGAGGTCAGCATGGCACCATCCTGGGCCTCAAAGATGGAAGAACTCCCCGTCCCCTGGGATCATAGCATGGAATTGGGGGCAGCAAGCCTGCTGCAACAGAGGGTCTGAACTGAACAGTGGAGGGAGGCAGATGAAGTGGTGTAAAGAGGTTGGACCAATCGGGTGGCGCCGTGCTTTTTTATAGTATCTTAAGACCAAATGCCCAAGGCCATGGCGCAGCCTAATTAAGGCTGAGCTCAAAATTAGATCAGCACATTGCTGGGGAAGACTTAATCGGCCCCTTCCCAGGTGTGCCCTGGCCCCAACTCCAAATGAGGTCCACCTCTGGGAGATCTTTCCTTCCTTCCCCTAGTTATGTCTGGCCCTTCCTGGGGAAAGAGGAGTCATTTGGGACACATGAGAACTGGTTCATCTGGACGAGTAAAATATAGACAACCCCCGTTTCGCTGAGTGTGATATATCTAAAGATTGTAGAAAATGTTGGATCTCACGAGGCTGCTTCCTTTTGAACTTGACTGCAGGGGTAATGATGATGCCCTCCCAGGGTGTCCCTCTGCACCTTGAGGCAAAGTAACCATTGGTCCAAGCGGTCTGGGTCTGCCCCAGGTGCCACTGTTAAGGTCTCTATGGTCTTGAACAACATAGAAATGTCCTCTGGATTGTAAATTATTTGAGTTTCTGTCTCCTTCTTTCAGTTCATCTGTCCACCCAGCCATCCATTAGTCATTCAACAAACATACATGAATTTCCATCCTGGGCTCAAATCTGGGGGTGTTCTCTAAGGGCACCCAGAATGAGCATGTTGTCCCTACCCTCCAGAAGCTTATCGCCCATCAGAGAAAGCTGATACATTTGTGGTCTGTAAGTAATAGTAAGATCACCAGCCGTCCACGACAGCCTGCTCTGTTAGCTCAGATAACAAAATACCAGAGAATGACTTAAACAACAGAAATGTACCTTCTCCTGACTCTGGAAGGCTGGAAGACTTAGATCCGGGCGCCAGCCCGCTTGGGTTCTGGTGAGTCCCCTCCTCCTGGGTTTTGCCGCCCTGAGTCCTCCCGTGGCAGAGAGAAAGACAGAACAAGCTGTCCGGTATCTTTTCCTTTAAGGACACTAATCTAATCCCATCACGGGGCCCCATTCCCAGGCCCTCATCTCATCTAACCACCTCCCAAAGGGCCCCAGCTCCAAATAGCCTCACCTCGGGGTATGGGCTTCAACATCTGAATTGAGGGGGGATATGATTCTGCCCACAGCACCTAGCACAGGCTACGCTGGTAAAGAGCATGATCGCCGATGCTCGATGATGCTCGCCAGCTCCCCAGCCAGCCGTCACTGCCCTCATTTAAGATGCAGGAAGGCAGCTTAGGGAGGCTGAAGAGCCCAGCGGGGCAGAGCAGGCTCTGATCCATGGCTGGCCACTCCACTCGTCCCCTCCCCCCCACCCCCCTGCAGGCTGGTTCCCCAGAACGCTGTCCTCCGTCCATGCCCTGGGAAGGGGAGGGCCCCTGCAGCAGGTGCGGTTGTCCCCCAGCCCCGCCTCCCAGCAAACCCCAGCAACCACTAGCCCAGCAAGGTTCTAGAGAGCAGCCTAGCACAGGCGGCCTGGCAGCAGCCTCCAGGAGCAGACGTGGTCTATTTGGAGGAGTTTGGGGAGGACGACTCGCCTGCAACCCCTGGAGCTGCCCACATGGGGCAGGTTTACACACAAAGGCCACGTCAAGAGGAAGGGGCCATCCGTCTTTAATGCTCTGCTCCCTGGGTTGGAGGACTCAGGACTCCCCCTGCTGCACAAGCCTGCCCCCCACTGAGGCCAGGAGGTTGGGGGCAGTGGGGGGGGAGCAGAGGCAGGGGGCAGGGAGAGAGGGAGGGCAGGGATGCGGAAGGCTGAGGGAGGTGCTCTGGCAGGTTCAGCACCTGGATGGGGAGGCTGGTCTGCACTGTGAAGGGTGAGCGGAGACTGCCCCCCACCTGCCTGTTTTCCTTCCGGACCCAGTTGGAGGTATGGGAGGAGAACTGAGAAGGAAAAAGCCGGGGGTGCCTGGGTGGCTCAGTGGGTTCAGCATCTGCCTTGGGCTCGGGTCATGATCTTGGGGTCCTGGGATCGAGTCCCTTGTGTTGGGCTCCCGGCTCAGTGGGGAGCCTGCTTCTTCCTCTCCCTTTGCCCCAGCCTGCCCCACTGTGCACTCTTTTTCTCTCTCTCTCGCAAAAAGCAAATAAAATCTTAAAAAAAAAAAAAAGCAGGCAAGAAAGAAAAGGAAAGAGCGTTCCCACGCCGGGCACGGCGCTGTGTAATGCCAGGCCCAGGAATGACCAGAAATCTTCCTGCAGTCTGGGGACATACTAGGGCTCCAGACATTCTGGTAGGGGATCCCCAAGGTGTCCCTCGGCAGGATCCTGAGTTCCCCCCAAGCCTCCAGGACAAAGGCCCACTCATACCCGCCCCCACTGGTGACTGGCCTGTTGAGTGTGAACGCCCACCAGACTGTGGAACCAGTGAACCCCAGGGTCCCCTACCCCCACCCAGCAGGGCCGCCTCCTCCTGGAGCCCAAAGCAAGCAGATCCTCACACACCTAGTGTCCCGGTGTCCTAACCCTCACTGCCTCCAACTCAGGTGTCCTGAGTTGCCGACAGTGGAGGTCTCAAGCCACCATCTAGAGCCTTCTCTCCTGGCCCCTCCTTGAGGTATTTTAGGTCCCAAGAGGGAAAGAAAGCCCTGAAACCTGAGGACAAGCTATCCTTGGTGACATGCCTGAGGTGCGCATTAATAGAAGCCTCGCTCAGGCCCCTGACACGTCTGGGCAGCTGCTCGGCCCCGTCTGGTGTCCCTCAGCCCCGAGGCCAGCCCCCTTTGGCTCAGCCGGATGCACTAAACTTAGCTTCTACCCCTGACTCGGTCTTCGCCGCCACCTCCCCAGCCCAACTGCCACCTGCCTGGGAGACACTGCCACCAGACCGTGCCCAGGGCACCCACTCCTCAGCCACTGCCATGTCCCAGACCAAAGCGCTGAAGGTCCGCGCCACCCTCTTCTGCATCCTGGTGGGCATCGTGCTGGCCATGGTGGCCGTGGTGACCGACCACTGGGCCGTGCTGAGCCCCGAGGTGAAACACCACAATGCCACCTGCGAGGCGGCCCACTTTGGCCTCTGGCGGATTTGCACCAAGCGCATTGTCATGACTGACAGCATGGACAAGACCTGCGGACCCATCACCCTGCCTGGGGGTAACGTACCCACTCTGATCCTGTCCGAGCCCAGCCCTACCCTGGGAAAGCTGCCCGTGGGAGAGAGGGCAGGTCCCCCTGCCTTGGGACAGCAACACCGCCCAGCCCTCTGTGCGGGGGGAGGAGGATCGGAACTGTGTGCGTTGAACTGGAGGCCAGAGCCGGTCTGTAAACTGAGACCGTTGGCCTCGAGCTCTTTCTGTACTGCAGAGGGCTCCGGCTTTCCGCCCCAAACACAGGGCTGTGCAGGTGGGACCAGAGGCTCAGGAAAGACTCCGTGGCTCTGCCCCCCGTGGGGGCCTCTCATCCACTCTCTCCCTACATGGACAGGCTAAGTGGCCGGAGGGACCCATGGGCACTTGCGTTCCGTACCCCCAGGCTGGATCGGCCAGAAAGTGCATACGGTGGGGCACACAGGGGAAACGCAGGGCTCCCGGGGATTGTTCTTGAGAGTTTCAGGATAGCCACGGTGAAGGCTGCAGCCAGGTGAGGGCTCTCGCCTGACAGCAGAGGCCACACCTCTGTGAAGCAGGACCTGCTCCTAGACCTGCTTTTTGTCCGAACCATCATTCCAGTGCATTCTCTGAGCTCAGACCCCTGCGGGGTTGGGAAGCATAGCTGCTGCTAAATTTTAAGTGTGTTCCTCAATTCCTGCCCCCACCCCCAGGGGACTGAACGGCACGTCAAAGGTGGGCTCCTTGTCGGGAGCACCTGGTGTGAGGGTGACCAGACAATTCTGCAAATGGGGAGCCCCCCACATTCACAGCAGACAGAGCCCATGCTGCGGAAAGAGCCCTGCATGGAGAATGGGAGGTCTGGGCTGTCACGCAATGCCCACAGCCCCCCAGTGACTCCGGGGTCAACAAAGCCCATTGCAGCCTCTGCTGCCTCCTGTAAAACCCAGGGCTTGGGCTCAGCGACATCAAGTCCCTTCCAGGGCTCCCCGATGTCACTGTAAGGTGGCAGTGGACCAGCCTGAGTACTGGGACCCACCTGATTTCCAGAATCATTCCCCCTGCGATCAGACTGGGTGTTCCTTGAAGCCTGCCTTCTGCGGAAGTTGGTGCTAAGTCCCCGGAGATCTCGCAGTCTGTGTGTGGGACAAAGGAGCCCAAACCCCGTTCCTCCACTTGTCTTTTTCCTCCTCCTTTCCCTCCCGCTGGCTCTAGAAAACTCCAGGCTTGCTCATATCCCCCTAAGATACATGGAAGCCTCGTAAATACCCAGCTGTCTTAAAAACACTGAGTCCCGGGGCTGAGGGCTTTAACGGACATGGACATGTGCTTGAAGGGTATCTGCATAGCTCCCATGCCCACGCTTTCAGCCGAGGCCGAGCACGCTCGTAAACAGACGCATCCCTCAGACAACTCCCATGGGCAGGGCAGGGCAGGGCAGGGCAGGGCAGGGCAGGGCAGGGCGAGGCAGGGCAGGGGCGAGGCAGGTTCTTGCTGGCCCATGCATGGGGAGGCACTGCTCCGGTCCAGTCCACCTGTCCTCAGAAGCACCTGCCTTTTAAAAATCTGGTGAGTTTATAGCGCAGATGAGCAGGGAGCTGAGGCAAGCCCGTACAAGGAAGAGACTAACAAGCAAGAGGTTAGCGACAGAGGACCAGCAGGCATGGTTTGGCCTTGAGCCTGACCAGAGTCCCTCTCTATGCCCTCTTCCCCTGGTCCAGAGTGAACCCTCCCTCCCACACTTGTGAGCCCTGCCCTACCTGCCCCCTCCCCGCGACAAGCTTCTGAAGTATGTTCCTGCCTTCTCCCCTCTCCTTTCTCTGCAGATGGACACCTTTTTCCTTCCCCACCCACTTTCCCTGTGCTCTGTGAGATTACTCTCTGCTGGAGGGAGGAAGAGGGTTCATACATGTTCTCTCAAATCTTATTCACGGCAGTAATAACCACAAACACCAACCTAGCACCATCTGCCAAATACTGCTTTCAGTGCCTTCATTTTAACTTTGAACAACACTAGAAAAAATGGCAGAGTAAGAATCTCCAAAAGCCCTCTTCTCCATAAAAACAAGGAGAACTCTGGCAAAATTGGTCAGAATACACTCTTTCAGAACGCTGGAAATTAACCAGCCTTGCAGTAATCCAGCGAGTGCTTCTTTGAGAAAAATAGGTGAATTGCAGTAAGAACGGGGAGTTCTGTGATACTTAAACTTGCTCTATTCCTGCTCCCCATTCCCCAACTCTGGCATAGGCTTGAAAACCAACAGCCTGCAAACGCTGAAAGTTTAGCAGCCTGGCAGCCCCCAAAGGGGACAGATGGAGCTGGAGCCCTTTCAAAGCCTCATTCCTGGAGAACTGTCATTATCTGATCTGTCTGGGGGTTCCCTGGAAGTCTCTCCCTTGCAAGGCTGTCTTTATTCGACCTGACGCTGGGCTCAATCAGTGGAAACAGTCTTTTTCTTGGGGGTATTTGTCAAAAACAATTAGAAAGAATTGTTTAATATTTTTAATTAAACAAATGTTTAATTGTTTAATAGCTGTTTAACATTGCTTCCTGAGGCATTATACAACGGTTAGGGCAAAGAGGAGGCTAACCAAAAAAGCGAGAGAATGAGATGTCCATAGGTGGCTTTGAGAAGCTCCACCATGTTCCTGAGAATTTAGAAGGCCTTGTGCGTAAGCGTGCTGTATGGTGTACAAGGAAAGGCCTGAAAGGGTCCTAAGCTCTCACCTTGGGCTGATCTTGAGGCTGTGGGCAAGCAGAAAGTGCAAGCTAAGGCAAAAATATACGCTGCTGAGTGGAGCACTTAGCTCTCTGCTTAGCACAGAGCCCCTCAGTAAAGACTGGGAGATGGATTCATTCCAAGCATTTTACAAAATGTGATCTGGTTCCCAAACTACCTGAGCAGAGATTTCAGTGGTCCAGCATGACAAAGGAAACAGACATTACAAAATTAATTAAAGTCGCTCAACAAACAGTAGCAAATGCCAACAAGAACAGACCCTAGGGAAAGGTGGGCCTCTGATTTCCAGAGTGGCTCATCATATTGTTTAAATATTCCAGCTTTGAATTTAAAGTTAAAAAAAAAATCACAAGACATGCAAAGAAGTAAGACAGTATGGCCCATACATAAGGAGGAATAAAACCAATCAACAGATCCTTAAGAAAGCCCAGATGATGGACCTACAGACTTTAAATCAGAATACATTCAAAGAACTAAGAAAAAGTCTAAACAACAAAAGATGAGAATGATGTCTCATAATAGAAATTATCAATAAAGAGATAGAAATTACTGTAAAAGGATGTAATAGCATGAGTTCAAGCCCCATGTTGCACTCTGCCCTGGGCATGGAGTCACTTAAAAAAAAATACTTTGGGGTGCCTGGGTGGTTGTTTAAGTGTCCAACTCTTGGTTTCAGCTCAGGTCATGTTCTCAGGGTCATGAGATCAAGCCCCACATTGGGCTCCATGCTCAGCACAGAGTCTGCTTGAGATTCTCTCTCCCCCTCCCTCTGCCCCTCCTAATTGTGCGCTCTCTCTCTAATAACTAAATAAATCTTTGAAAAAGAACACACACACACAAGAAAATAAACAAAAGTACCTAATAGAAATTCTGGAATTGAGAACTATAATAATTGAAATGGAAAATTCACTAGAAGGTTTCGAGCACAGATCTGAGCAGGTGCAAAAAAGAATAAGTGAACTTGAAGATCGATTGATTTTGATTAGCTAGTGTGAGGAATAGACAGGAAAAAAGGAAGAAAAATGAACAGAGCCTCAGAGACCTGCCGGATAGTATCAAATGAGCAATATATGCATAATGGTGGTCCCAGATGGAAGGGCGAGAGAAAGCAGGAGGAAGCAGAAAAGCAGAACAATAATGGCTGAAAAGTTTCTAAATTTGATGAAAAATATTGATCTATAAATCCATGGTGCTTAATGCATTCTAGTAGGATAAATCCACACCTAGAGGCATCATGATCAAAACTGCTGAAAGATAAAGACCCAGAATCTTGGAAGTAGCAAGAAATGACTCATCACATACAAGACATCTTATTAAGGTAGGATTTACAGCTGATGTTTTTCCAGAAACCATGGAGGCCAGAAGGTAGTGGGATGACAAAGAGAAATAAAGATGCACTCAACTAATCCTCACAAAATCCTCTATGAGACCTGTACTATTATCATCATTCCACCTCACAGATAAACAAAATGAGTCACAGAGAGGTTGAGTCACTTGACCGGGGTCACCCAATTACCATGGCAGAGCAGCTAGAGTTCATGCCCCTAAAATTCTCCTTCTTGGTCACTACATTAGACTACTTCACAACAGCCCAGTAAGGAGGCTCACATTCTTCAGGTGGTTCTCATTCTACTTGTGCAAAAGCTGAGACTCAGAGTGGCCTTCCCAAAGCTAACCTGGTCACAAGTTCAACACCCAGGGCTCAGATTCAGAGCCCCTTGTCTCTCCAGCCCACTGCCATACAATACCCCCCACGGTACATACGAACACAACTCCAAAAAGCTGCCAATCCAGGCAAACACTTAGGAGGTCAACTTTTGACATGACATGGTTTGAAAGATGCTCAACTAGGAGCTGGTTCCATAGAGGAGACTTTCCAAGGTCCCATTGAGCCACAGAACGCTGGAGGCTCTGAGGACATAAATTGTCTAATTTGGTTTTTCCCACAGACCCAAAGAGCTTAAGAAGAACGGTCATGCAAAGATCGACATCTGAGGTTAATTCTAACACCTTCAGAGTAAGAGTAGGGCCTTACCCCATTGTCAGGAGAGGCTGTCTGTCTGAAAGCCCAAGTGAATCACCCCAGAGGGGACATCCCCTGCTTTTGGGTTGGGCAGAATGCTGTTTGTCTCAGGCTCTATCTCTCCAGGCTAAGGCAGCAGACTGCCCCAGTACCCCACTTCCCATATGGCCTGTCCTCTTCTCCAGTACCTAGTGCAGGAACTGGAACCATAGGAAAGAGCATGAAGAATTTCAGGGACTCCCTTTTCCATCCACATGAGCCCATGCTAGAGACCCAGGCCATAACCAGACACCCCCACCCCCCCGCAATAGAACAGCAATGCTCTGACCTTCTGGGCTTGGGTCTTGGGGATTTCTTCAATCCACTTGACAAAAGTTCTCAATCTGAGTGGTAAGGGGAGACAGAGCACAGAGAAACCACTATCGGGAGCACCAAGAACTACTTTTACAAAAAAGGGTGAAGACAGCCCTGGCATTGATGCAAGTAATAAGTAAGTGAATTATTTTTTTTTCCAATGCTTAAGTCACTAGTTCCCTTAGTTTTGTGTCAACCAACAAGGTTTTTTTTTTTTTTAAGATATTAAAGTCTGCATCAACCAGCACTGGGTACACTGATACATTCTCAATGATAACCCAGAAGTACCCCTTAATCACAGAAGTTATCCCAACTATCAGAGGAAACCTGCATTAACTTAAGTTCAGGTTAGAGTCAAACATGCCTTTTGTTGTTGTTGTTGTTTCAAATGGGCAGTTAGATATTGTTGTGTGTTATCATTCCCTTAACCAGAATGCTTGTTTAGCCAGGACTCTCCAACCACAGTCAAGCTTAATAGCTGAATTCACCATATTATTTTTAAAGATTTATTTTTGTTGAGAGAGAAAGCAGAGGAGAGGGGCAGAGGGAGAGCGAGAGCCTTAAACAGACTCCAAGCCCAGTGCAGAGCCGGACATGGCATTCAGTCTCGTGACCCCAAGATCACGACCTGAGCAGAAACCAAGAGCTGGACACTCAACTGAGCCACCCATGTGCCCTGAGTTCACCATATTTTTAAAGGAATAACCTACTTAAATTTTTAGACCACTGAGTCCTATGACGGTATATGACAGACATTTCTGGAATACCGAAAAATAGAAATACAAACATCAGAGTCGCCATGGGCCCTTTGCAGAGACAAAGGAAGCCGGGGAACTTTCAACTTCCTGAGTATTAGTCCGAGATCATCACCCTGACATTGGAATCGCCACTGACTTGATCCAAAGCACTTGCTTCTTTGGCAAGCCCCCAGTGAAGGGGCTATCATCCATGAAGACCAAGCTCAAAGCCCTGAGCTTTGTACAGTTCTGACGGAAGCTCAGGAAAGGCATGGAAGGACATCAGAAAGGCAGAAGCAGGAGGACTCAGAACCTACACAGTTGTCAGAGAGCTACCACTGCCCTTCTCCTCCAAGCCCCTCACCTGTGACTAAGTGGCCCACACCAGACCTGTCTCTGGTGTCCTTCCTTTTCAAGCTGCTCTCGATGCTGAGTGTACCCAGAACCCTGCAGACAAAGGGGCAGAAGCGAGGTCTGCCCACCTCAGCGGGACACTGCGCAACCTTTGGTGACACGGGCAGATGCCCAGCTTGATTTTTCCTGAATGAGCATCTTGTTGGTGCTGGAAGTGTCTGAAATGGTACCTGGGTCTAACATGTCCCCCAACCCCTGCTGGAGTCATCAGGGACCATGAAGGGGTTTGTGGTCTTATATGGGCAGCCATGGGGCCCTCGAGCTGATGTTACCCCAAGGTTCAGGGCAGAAGACACTGGCCTAGCTCATGTGCTAAGTTCAAGAGAGGGGACAGGGTTAGCCCAACCATTCTCTTGCCCTAAGCTCAGCCCGATCAGAGAGCAGCGGAGCCTTCCGGATGCCTGGTGTGGGAATCCCTCCCATTGGGTGTCTCCTATTCCACACAACGTGATATCATGTAACAGGGGAGGAGAGGGAGTAGGAGTGTCCCTGGGTCACTGAAGAGGAAAATCTCCCCAAGAAAATCCACAGGCAGGCTTCCTCAGACATGCAGCATCCCACTATGACCCCAGCTAAGACGGGTTTCATGCATACGGCGGTCTGTCAGGCCGGAGCCTGCCACCAATCTGGGGTTGGGGGGAGGCTGACAACACTCCCTCGGCGACAGCAGCCCAGCAGCCCGGAGCTGCCCAATAGCTCCATGCTTTGGGCTCTGATGGGCCTTCATCTCACGGCCCTTGGCTCCAAAAGCTTTTAACTCCCGGATTGCGAGTAGTCAGGGAGGCAGCTGACCGTGAAATACACTTGAATCCAGTCAATTCTTTTCAGAGGGTTTTCAATGACAACTGAAATTGGCCCTTAAAGAATGAAACAGAAATGGTCCTTTGTCCAGAGGGAGACACACATGGCGACTTATGACAGAGCAAGAGCCATTCTGAAGCAGTGATTTAAAAGAATCTAGAGCTAATAATCTAACGAATAGAAAAGAGCTGCATTATGTTTTAAAATAGCACCGGAAGCTGTGAGAGAGAAAAGAACAGCATTAATCTGACATCACCGCCCGGCATTCAGACACTCCAGGTAACTCTGCTCGAAAGGAAAGTGATTTAAATATAGAAGCTCAGAGAGATGGCTGTTTACCTCGCAGAATATTTACTGCTGCTAAACCCGGCTCATCTCCAGGGGTCATTTCCTTCTCCATCATGGGAGGAGCAGCAACCCTGACACTGGGGGAAGGGGGGACTGGGAGGCCATAGGCTTAAGTGGCAATAAGATGACTTAGGTCACATAGAAGAAAGCCTGCAGACCAATGAAAGCTATGATTTGGCAACACCTCTGGTAACTTTCCAAAGGACACCCAGCATCAATAATCATCTCAGTAATTTAAACATAGCCTGAAAGTGAAGAAATGAATGCACAACCTAGAGGCCATCTAAACGAGGAGTGGAGGTGTTTTCTACGGAGCGTCATGGACCCACAGGAAGAAGAAATCAATGGAGGGCCTCACACAAATAAAAAGCAACCCAATTTAATTTTTTTAAAAAGAAACATAAAATAATATATATTTTTAAGACAACCATTCACCTACTTCCTAAAAACAGAGTAAAGGATATTAAACTGTACTCAATAAGCAGTATGAATATCCTCTGATGTCAAGTTACAAGAGAAATTAAGGGTGAAAAATGGAAGAGAAATTATGCCTGAAATTGTGTTTAAAACCAGCATGAATCTCTTTGTTCTGAATCCTTCCTCTGGGCCCCATCAAATCCAGATTTTTAGTCCTGCTGTTCACACATCTTCTATAGAATTTTTGACACTAATCCGCTAGAACAAGCATCTGCCAAGGGAGGTTGTGTCTGGTCACAGGTGTGAAGGGTCTGATGAAATGACATAATGGTCGCTCACATTTGGCCCTTGAATGGAAGTTCCCTACCCTCCACCCAAATCCATCCATTGGTCCACTCAGAAAATCTCTCTGTGGGGCATTTTAAGAAACCTGGAGCAGAGCTTTCCAAACTGGGTGAGCATCAGAATCTTCTGGAAAGCTTTTGAAAAACATCACTTGCTTCACGGTCACACCCAGTGCATCAGGATGGGCCCGGATATCCATAGCAAAGACAGCCCTAGATGTTGATGTGATCAGGCTTTCTCAAACTCAGCCCTACTGATAGACTGAAGCCAGTTAATTCTATGCTGTGAGGGGCTGTCCTGAAGTTGCAGGGTGATTATCAGTATTCCGGGCCTCTATCCTCTACATGCCAAGTTACCCCTGACAGTTGTGACTCCAAATGTGTTTCCAGACCTTCCCCAACAAGGCCCAGGTGAGAACCACCATCTGGCCCTTTGTAGCTGGTATTCCCTGCCCCCCTCCCCGGAAAAACCTGTTCCTGAGCCTCAGTTATCCCATCTGCCTAATGGGCTCACTACCCCCAGTACTCTGCCCTCTCCACTCCATCAATCTTTGCTTCCTGAAGATCTCCTAGCCTCTTATGAAACCCCCTTATCCTACTGAAATTTTGGTGTAAGGGTGGAGAAAGATGTTTGTTTTGGCTCAGATTCTGGGTTTAGGGTGAGAAGGGCCCCTGGGGGGGGGGGTGATATCACACTCACTCTCTCTTGGTGGAGCCTCTGGCGGGTCTGCCGGCCTTCGGGCTCAACTCACAGGCTGTCTCCCTCCTTTGCAGAGAAAAACTGTTCCTACTTCAGGCATTTTAACCCAGGCGAGACCTCGGAGATCTTCGAAGTCACTACTCAGAAAGGTGAGTGGGGTGGGCGAAAGCAGGGAGTGTCGGGAAGAGAGCCCCCAGGCCGGACGGCTGAGCCACAAAGTCATTTGACCCAAAAGCCCTGTCTTCGCCGCCTGCGAGGGAAAGCGGCTGAGCCTGACGCTCTGCGCTCTGAGAGCACAACCCCAGTGGCCGGCAATCCGGCGGGAGCCTGGAAGGAGACGTTTCCTGGAAGGCCCCGCAGTCGTCTTCCTGCCGGGCCTGGGGGAGGCCGGAGTGACCGGGAAATGGAACAGGACTCCAGCGCCCGGTGCTGGTCTTCAGGGCGGATCAGAGCCCGCGGGGAGCTGATTCCCTCTGTCGCCTGCCTGTACCCCGCCCCATGGGGGGAACCCTGGGAGCAGTCCAGGGGGTCTCGGAGCGCATGTGCCGCAGGGACCTTCTCGGCACGGCTGTGGGCACACAGCGCGCACACATGTGCATGCCCGCTCGGTCAGTCTCCGCACATGCGGGGCGCGCGCGCGCGCACACGATCACACACAGGGCTCTGGAACAAGCCACACCTGCTGCGGCTGCTTGCCGCCCGAGGCTCCCTGGCTCCCAAGAAGCTTTGTGCTCCAGAAAGGTCTGCGGCCACGTGCGCCCCCGTCCCCACCGCGTGCTGCCAGGCCTCTGTCCCCCACCGAGGGGGAACCTGTAGCTTCGCCACTACCCCCACCCCGGGAGTGGGAAGGGGGCCTGTTGTCCCCGCTGTGTGACTCTGAGTTTGGGGTTTCGTCGCGGACCCTGGGGACCATGGCTCCCGAGAGCCATGGGCACAAGGACGCGCCGCACCAGCCGTCCGGCCGCCGAGAGGCCGCCGCTGAGCCGCGGTGCCGCGCCCGCCCCTGTCCCGCAGAATACAGCATCTCGGCCGCCGCCATCGCCGTCTTCTGCCTGGGCTTCATCATCATGGGGACCACGTGCGCGCTGCTGTCCTTCCGGAAGAAGCGGGATTACCTGCTGAGGCCCGCGTCCATGTTCTACGCCTTCGCAGGTAGCGCGGGTCCCCTCCCCACCGGCCCGGGCGAGGGAGCGCGGCCGCCGGCTCTGCGGCCACCAGGGGGTGGGGAGCCAGCCGGGCCGAACCGCAGCCCCCGCCCCCTCGGGGACGCCGATCCGGGCCGCCTGTGCGCTCTGCGCCGGCATCCGTGGCGCGGAGAGCCAGGCTGGTCGCCAGCACCGACCGGAAGGATCGAGACGCGGCTCACGCGCGGGGCGGGCGGCGGGCGGGACCCCGGCTCCGAGCTGGGCCTGGGCGCTCTCGGCACCGGCCCTGAAGGTCCCGCTCCGCCCCAGGCCTGTGCATCTTCGTGTCGGTGGAGGTGACGCGGCAGTCGGTGAAGCGCATGATCGACAGCGAGCACACCGTGTGGATCGAGTACTCCTACTCCTGGTCCTTCGCCTGCGCCTGCTCCGCCTTCGTCCTCCTCTTTCTCGGCGGCCTGGCTCTCCTGCTCCTCTCCTTGCCTCGAATGCCCCAGAACCCCTGGGAGTCGTGCATGGATGCCGAGCCCGAGCACTAGCCCTCCCGGAGCCCCAGCCCCAGCCCCGCCTTGGGGCTTTCCCTTCGGGAAGCTGAGCCTGGCCCAGAACGTTCTAGAGAGGAGGCGGGAGATTTCCCCGTCCTCGGTCCCACCTACCCCACGACGTCCGCTGCCTCTTCCATCTCTGAGCCCTTCTCTGGGCTGTGACAGGCTCCCCTGGGAATCCAGCAAGTGGACATGCCCGGGGTGGGAGGGGGACAGCGGGGCTGGCAGGTGCGCAGGTGTCTGGTGAGGACCCACCTTCCCCTGGACCTGCACGTGGGCCTCGCTGAGCCAGCTGTCTTTAATAAGCAGGGTCCAGGTGTCCTCCCTGAGCCCTATAGGGACGCCCTGTGCTCATTTGCCAGTCCCGGTGCTGCCTGTGCAAATAGCCAGCCCCTCCCTCCTTCTCTGGGACAAGACACCCTTTCCAGTGAACTGAACGTTCCCTCCTTGGTTTCCAAGACACCTGAGGAGCATTTTTTAACTGGGTAGAGTCTGACTATGTTTGAAATAAAAGCTCTTTGAAAACTTACCTTTTCCTTGCACCTCGCATACAAATTGCTTGGTTGGATTCCTGACCTTAGATGGCCCAGGGGCCCCATGACCCTGACGTGGGAAGAAAAGCATGTCCCCCTGGCGTTGTTCCCTACTTTTGTAGGGAAGCAGGTGCATGATGGGGAGGGGGGGCGACGGGATAACGGGGTCTTGTTTACCAGTAAGACTTAGAGGTTCTGAATTCCAGCTTGGGTCGCTGGGCCCTGGGATTTTCTCTGGGAGAAACCAGAGACAATCTGACTAGGCAAGGGTGTTAAAAATAAGGAGGGGTTATTTCCAGAGCCCCAGCATGCCAGCCTCCAAGTGCTAACACAGCACTCCAGCGGCAGCACGACCCGGGTCTGATTTCAGATGCTGGATTTTTGTTGCAATGAACATCAGGAAGCAGGGCTTAACAGTTAGACACCTAGGGTCCCCCGGAGTGTCGTAATTTACACTTTCTACCTTCCAAACCCCATCCTTTTCGCCCAACCCTCAGAAATGGGAAGTCAGACACAGGTGGCAGAGGGGATCCCCGTGCTCCTTGCCTTGAGCACGCACCAGCAGTCCTGGGGAGCCCTCATTCCTCTACAGCAGGGGTGGCAAACTTGGCTGGCAGGGCCACACCTGGCCTGCCACCAGCTGTGATATAGTCTGCAAACTAAGAATGGTTTTTACAATTTTAAATGGTTTTTAAATATCAGAAGAGGAGCGCCTGGGTGGCTCATTGGGTTAAGCCTCTGCCTTCAGCTCAGGTCATGATCTCAGGGTCCTGGGATCGAGTCCCACATCGGGCTCTCTGCTCTGCAGGGAGCTTGTTTCCCCCTCTTTGCCTGCCTCTCTGCCTACTTGTGATCTCTCTCTGTCAAGTAAATAAAATCTTTTTTAAAAAAACCAATAGAAGAATATTTTATGATATTTGGAAAGTACTTCCATTTCATTGGCCGTATAATAAAGTTTTATTGGAACTGTCAAGGAAAAAATTGCTCAGGGATGCCCGGGAGGCTCTGTTGGTTGAGCGTCTAGCTTGTTTTGGCTCAGCTCATGATCCCAGAATCCTGGGATCGAGCCCCGCGTCGGGCTCCCTGCTCAGCCGGAAGCCTGCTTCTCCCTGTGCACCCTCTGTCTCTCTCTGTCACTCTCTGTTTCTCATGAATAAACGAATGAAATCTTCTTTTAAAAAAGAAAAGAAAAAACAAATCACTCAAGTGGTAAGGGCGTATTTTAATCAGTAATAAACTCTTGCAATAGGGAAGAATCCGGTATAAACCGTGACAAGCCGTCTGGCTCACACTACCTTATCCTTTCTGGAAACAGTTTGCTGAACCCTTTTCTGGAGTAACCGTACACTCGTCAGTCAGCTAATTCACCTCTCGCTGTTCCCGTCGGTGACAGGAGAG
Organism: Mustela nigripes; assembly: GCF_022355385.1. NCBI lineage: Eukaryota > Metazoa > Chordata > Mammalia > Carnivora > Mustelidae > Mustela > Mustela nigripes. The sequence goes on from NC_081572.1 coordinate 12,942,864, forward strand.
CCAAGAGACCTATTCGTTCTTAGAACAATTTAAAAGGAAGAAGCTAGGGGCGCCGGGTGGCTCAGTGGGTTAAAACCTCTGCCTTCAGCTCAGGTCATGATCCCAGGGTCCTTCCATTTCGGTGTCTGTATAATAAAGTTTTATTGGAACTGTCAAGGAAAAAGTGACTCAAGGATGCCTGGGAGGCTCTGTTGGTTGAGCGTCTGCCTTGGTTCGTCTCAGGTCATGGTCCCAGGATCCTGGGATCGAGCCCTGCGTCGGGCTCTCTCCTTAGCAGGGAGCCTGCTTCCCCCTCTCTCTCTCTGCCTGCCTCTCTGCCTACTTGTGATCTCTCTGTCAAATAAATCAATAAAATCTTTAAAAAAAAAAAATAAAGGAAGAAGCACGAGTCTGGGGACATCTGGCGGGTCTCGTGGTAGGGCTTGTCCAGATGCCTTCCTGTTGTCTCGGGGGTTTGGGCTGGGCTTGAGGGGCTGGCCCGGGAGCCTGGGGGACAGAGAGCACAGCCCAGCCTTCTCTGCAGCCCTGGGCGGTGCAAATGGCTGGCACATGATTGTGAAAGCAAAAGGATCAAAGAGAGCAGGGTGACAAAATGTCAGGAAGCCAAAGCGGGGACCTGCAGAGAAGGGGGGTGGGGCAGGTGAGTCCTGGAGGACAATGCATGGCCCCACGTAGCCCTACAGCCCCCCGTGGGTCACTGTACCAAAGAGGCAGAGACAGAACCCGAGAGCAAACATGCTGCAGGTAAGAGAACGGGAAAACGCCCAAGTCTGGGTCAGCCAGGGAGTTCGGGCCGCAGTTTAGGAGTAGGAAAGAAGACAGATGACCTCACCCCACAAACTCCATTTTGGAAGTCAGTGTTATCATCGGTGTGCATTTTACACCCTTATGTGGGCGCCCGTGTTTTCCGCACCACAGACCCCCTCTGAGTGGAATACCAGCCGAACAGATCACGTTTGGTTTCCCAGGACTTGAACTCTTTCGAGAGTTTCCTAGGTGCGCCCGAAACTGCTTTGCACACAAAAGCATCCGAGGGAAGCTGGCAGAGAACCACGCATGATCGCATTTGCTCCAGCTTCTGCCGTGGGGAGAAGTATGTCACAATAAGGCAAAACAGAGCCCTATGCCAAAAGAGAAGCAGAGCCACCAAACCAAGGAAGGAAAACGGGCTTCTCTCCCCGGCCCACTGACCTACACTTGCCAGGAAGGTGGTCGGTCCACAAGGGGTAGTCGGTCCATCTTCCTCCGCTTGGGTCCGGCTGGGGACCCTGCAGGGTATCCCCTGGGGTGCAGTCAGACCACGCTCTGAGGACCCCCAAGCTAAGCTATCACACAGGGCTTCCACCCCCTCCCTTGGGTTGTGTGCATGTCACCGCCACCGGATCAAGGTCTCACACACCTTCACTCTCTCGGCTCTTTAGAATTCACTGGATTCCCTGAGGACCCAGGACTAGCCATTCGGTTATGGAGAAATATTTGCGTGTGAGATTTCTTTTTTTAACTGTGGTAAAATACACAAAGCATAACATGTACCATCTTAACCATTTTTTTTTTTTAAAGACTCATTTGCTTGAGAGAGAAAGAGTGGTGGGGAGGGGTAAAGGGAGAGTCTGCACTGGGCGGGGAGCCTGACACGGGGCTCCATCTCACAACCCTGAGATCACGACCTGAGCTAAAACCAAGAGTCGGACGCTCAACCGACAGGCACTCCCCCCACCATCTTAGCCACCTCTAAGTGTGCAGGTCAGTAACGTTAAGCACATTTACATTGTCATGTGACCCATCTCCAGAACTCTCCATTGTCCTGAACTGAAACTCTGCCTCTACTAACCAACTCCCTGCTCCCCCCTCCCAAGCCCGGGGTAACTACCATTCTCCTTTCTGTCTCTATGAAGTTGGCTACTCCAGTGGAATCATACAGTTTTTGTCCTTTTCTGTCTGGTTAATCTCACTTAGCATTCTCCAGGTTCATCCACGTGGGAGCCTGTATCAGAATCTCTTTCCTTTTCAAGGCTGAGTAGTATTCCATTGTATGGCTGATTCTACCACGTTTCGCTGATCCATTCATCCGCTAATGGACACTTGGGGGCTGCCACCTTCTGGCTCTTGTGAATAATGCTGCTGTGAACATGGGTGTTCAAGTGTGTCTTCATGACTCTGTTTGCAATTCTTCTGGATATCTACCAAGTGTGACATTTCTTAAGTCAAAACCATTGCAGTGCTGTGAATTGTGTAAGACTGATGATTCACAGACCTGTACCCCTGAAGCAAATAACACATTATGTTAATTTTTTTTAAAAAAGGAAAGGAATAAAAAAAACTATTGGAAAATATCCATGATGAATATTATATTGAGGCTTTACGTGAAGACGGGATCCAAATTATTGCTTTGTCCTACTGTCATGCTCGTGAGGCGTGGCATCACGGGGAAAGTAGCCACAACCGTCCCCATGTACACAGGAGAAAACTGAAGCGAGGCTGCTGCTTTGCCAATGTCTAACCAGGACCCTTTACCAGTCAGTCCTCACCTGACCTCTGTCCAGTAACCGGGGCAGGGGAGGGGAGACATCTCACCCTCTCTTTGGCTAACTCATAGAAGGTCCTGGCCAAGCGGTTTGGCGCTTACTAATCCCTCCTTGAGACTAAAACTTTCAAGGACCCGGGTCTACCTCTATTTTTCCTGACTGCCACAATAAAGTTGGATTTTAACCCCATCATCCTGCAGCAATATTTCCCCTGCCAGCGTGGCCTGTCCCATTTGGATCAAATATTTTATTTACAAATTCATTTCTAATTTATACCCTGCCCACCTTCAGAAAAGATCTGAAGCAGAGGCAGGGACTAAGAAACCCATGACGGGGAACGTATCCATTACACTGATGGCTGCTGTTCAGGTAGGGATGTAGCTGCCTACAGCCCCCTCTTGCCCACATTTCATGGTGACCCCTGTTTGCAGCCTCTGAGGCCATAAATCCATCCCCACACAAGGCATGGCTCCTGCAGCAGCATTTTATACTTCGAGCCTCTGCTCCTTCTAGAAATTCCCCGTATTTCTCTCTTTGCCCTCTTTTTCTTTACAGGGTTCCTGCTCTTCCCACCCACCCCTTACGCTGGCGGGTTTCCAAGTCTCCCATCTTCAGCCTCCTCATCCCACATGACAGTGGCTGAGAAATGTCACCCTTTCCCCAGCCCTAGGCGCCCATCCCGGCCTGTGCCTCCTTCTCTACCCCAGACCCTCCAGAGCACCCCAGACACAGATGTCCAGACCTAACCTCTCACTTCTTAGCCAAACCTCCCCTCCATTTTTTGTTGCTTCCGCTGGATGGCATCTTGCCTACCCGTCCGCCCAAGCCACGAACTGCTGTCGATCCTCGGACAGACTCCCGGCTTGCTCACTGGACAGCCCCCCGGCTTGCTCACCAAGCCCGCTTCACAGACCCTCCTCCTGAAGCGACTCCCAAGCCCACGCCCTCGTCTTGGTCCCTGGCCGCCACCCGGGCCACCTGAGGCCAGGCTCCGCCACCCTGGGTGCTCAGCAGTGGCCACCAAGGGAGACTTTTCCAGACACACCCGGCCGTCCCCATCTCTCACATACGCGATGTCCTTTGCTTAACCGAGTATGCGCTTCCAGACCGTCTCCATTTCCTTCTGATGCTGTAACAAACCACACAAACTCAATGGCTAAAAATAACACATTTATTCTCTTACAGATCTGGGGGCAGAAGTCAGAAATGACTCTTACACGGCCCAAACCAAGGTGCTGGCAGGGCTGGCTCCTTCGGGCAGTCCGGGTGGGGACGTCCAGCTCCTAGAGGCCGCCTCCCTTCCCTGGTGTGTGCGTCATTCCGACCCCTGCTTCTGCCATCACGTCTGCTTCTCTGACTTTGGCTCCCGCTGCTTGCCTCTAATTAGGACCTTTGCGCTTGTCCTGGGCCCGTCCAGATAATCCAAGATAATCTCCCCATCTCAAGATCCTTAACTTAAATCACATTGGCCAAGTCCCTTTCTTTCACAAAAAGTCCCAGGTCCCTGGGGTTAGGAGGAGGGCCGAGGGTCTCCGGGCGTGAGGATTCGGATGCGGACATCTTTGGGGGACCACAATTCGGTCATCGCCGTTGCGTGCCAGCGGGAAGGCGGGATCGCGCCCGGTCCCGTCCTTCAGGAGTTGACAGTTCATGGTGGAGGATTTAAAACTGAAGAGCCAGGGGTTTGGGGCCGGTCTCGGCAGCACAGAAGGCGCAGGGCCTGCCCCTTTCCTGAACCTACTATTCCACAGGGCCCCGCTCAGACATCACAAGGTGGCCTGTTCTCCCTCGTGCAAAATTCATGCTTCCCTCCTTCTTGTGCCCTTGACCCTGTGCTCACTCACGGTCCCATGACTGACCCCATTCCGAGCAATTTGCCGTGTCTGTGTGCCTTGGCGGGTTAGAAACTCTTTAAAGGGCGGGGCTCTACTTTCTTCGGAATGATCCCAGCAGCTAGAACCTTCCCAGCCGCTAGAACCTTCCCCACAGCCGTTCCTCCAAACCCTCCGCGTAGTGCCCCATAGACCATGCTCGGTGCCCACCCCCCCGGGCTGCGCTGGTGACCCCCGGGCCGCGCTGGTGAGTGGGGAGGCCACGGAGGAAGACGGACAGGGAGGCCTCAGGGAGCCGCTCGAGGTGAGAGCGAGCTTGGCAGAGCTCTGGTCCCCGGGCCTCGGGTGTCCGCAGCCGGAGTGGTCGGTCCCCGCGCTCGGCCCAGGCTGCGGGGCTCCGGGTGGAGGGGGACGTCGGGGCCAGAGCCCTGCAGACGGCAGCCCCGGGGAACAGACAGGTTTCCGGAAGCGCTTGACTGAAAGGCTCAAAACTACTTGTAATTACGCTGGATCACGCACATCCCCGCTCCCCACCACCCTCCCAGAATAGTTTTCTCTTCTGCCCTGTTAGCAGCAGCGGCCCAGGGGGATGATGTGAGCCCTCACAGGCCTCCAGGGTCACCCCGAGGAGGAGGAGGTCTGAGTCATCAGAGAAAGCCCGGCTTACCCACCTTCCAGCCATTCCCCGTTACTTTTGTCTCGGGTTATGTAACCGGCTTTCAGCCCGGTCAGGAAGCTAAAAGGATTTGAACCCTCAAAACCTTCCCTTAGAAGCGCCTCCGCCCAGAGCACCCACTCCCGTTCAGCTTTGTAAAAACACGGACACGTCTGGCTTCCAGACGGATGAAAGCCTGAGCGGCAGGTGGGTTTGGGGGAGCGGCACAGAGCCACCCACTCCCTGACTTCGGCCCCTTCCCTCCTGGCTCCCTCTCAAGTCTTTCGCACACAAAGGGGACAAGACCCTAAAGACTAATTAGAACATTTCCAAGTTCCCCTTGCGAGGTCTCCAAATTGCCAGGTGCTCCGCTCATAGCCAGATGCCTCGAGACTGCGACCAAAAGGCAGACACCCCATTTTCTCCTCCCCTTTGCTTGGCGGGGGAGCCCAAAGCCCGCCAGCCACGCCCACCTTCCAGAGTCCTTTGTTGGCTCCTCCGAGCACCTCGCCAGAGCCACGTTCTTCCCGGGGATTGGCATCACAGTTTCCCGAAACAGTGGCTCAAATCAATTTGTAGGGCAGCAGTTTTAATGAGCTAAGAGTGGGATAATGCCATGGATTTTGCAAGCTGTAGCTTCTGTTCAATCTAATTACCGCCCTCTGTGGATTTATGACCAACCAGAGCTGGCTTTGGACGACAGGGCATTTCATCACTTCCCCCAGCTCTGCAGGGCCGGTGTGCGCTGGCGGACTGGGACAAGCTAAAGCAGGCAGCATCCATCAAAACTGACATGACCAGGGCACCTGGGTGGCTCAGTGGGTTGGGGCCTCTGCCTTCGGCTCAGGTCATGATCCCAGGGTCCTGGGATCGAGTCCCGCATCGGGCTCTCTGCTCAGCAGGGACGTGCTTCCCTCTCACTCTCTCTGCCTGCCTCTCTGCCTGCTTGTGATCTCTGTCTGTCAAATAAATAAACAAAATCTTTTAAATAAATAAATAAATAAATAATTGACACGACCGTGGTGAAGTTGTCAAAGGAAAGGTTCCGACAGTCCTACTTGCTAAGACACCAAATACTGGTGAATGCTGCTGCTTTGTCCCTGCTCTGGGAGATGTGTGGGGCGGGTGGGGACGTCACCACGCAGGACAGCTCATTCCTCCAGCTCCCCAGGCCATCACTCCGGCCCAGCTGTCACCTGGCTGCGCTGCATTGGCAGAGGACATCAGTGCAGAGGGGAGTGTCTCGAAGTGCCGCTCGGATCGAAGCCCGGGAGCCGGCCAGTTCTGCGAGTGCTCGAGGGCCTGTTATGTAAAAGGCATAGGGCCTGAAGGTGGAGAGGTCACAGGACACTGTCTCTGTCACCCACAAACTCACAACCCCCTGCCTGTGAAGCACACACTGGGATAGCAGAAGGGGAAGGCTCGATCGCATGCAGCGAGAAAAGGGGGCTGATTCCAACTGCTGGGGTTTGCAGAGTCTCGAGCAAGCAGAGCGCCGCAAAGGGGACCTGGGTTTGGAGGCAGGAGTGCCAAAGGCATGCTCCAAAGTACAGAAGCAAGGATGCCAGGGGCTCCTCCTGGGGGGGGGGGGGGGGGGGGGAATGGCAAGTGGTCTGATTTGGTCTGCCCTATGCGGTGCCTGGAAGACGGGGTCGGGGTGGGGAGGTGCCTCCAAAGTCCAATTAAGAAATTCAGGATGTCACAGCAGACCACTGAGGGCTTGTCAGAAAAAGAGCACCACGAATGGGTCTGCTTCAGAAAAGTGAGCCTGGCTGTGGTGGGCAGGACGCACTGGGGCAGGACGGGGTTCTTCAAACCAGAAGAAAAGGACTTCGGTCCACCAGGGGGTTGTTTCGTTTGGAGGATGCTCTGTGGGCCAAGCAGCAAAGTCCATTTCAGACCAAGGGACCTAGAGCCACTTGGAACCACCCACGTGGGTGTTTGGATGCTGCAGTTCAACCAAGCTAAGGGCAGACAGACAACCCTGCGCCCAGCACGGACCGCTAAGCCAACTTCCTTCCCGTCTCCGTGCTTGACCTGCTCTCCCTATGCCATGTTCCCACCTTGCAGTGGTGATGAAACTGTATTTTCCCGCGAACTTTCACACTAATCTCATTCTCGGGACAATATCCTTAGAGCACCGAAGCGACACAGGGATTAACATCTGGGGGTCTTATTTGCATTTTCCCACTGAAGACGGGGCCCGGCTTACCTCAACGAGAGCAGACAGCCGCTCGGGGAGTCCTCCAAATCCATTTGATTTATACGTAAAGAGGTGTTTCTCTTTCCAAAATCCAGAGACGATTTATGTCATGTGGTATCAGCGCAACTCAAAGAAAGCAAGATACCCAGCTTAAAAACTGATTTGCTGCAATGAGTAAGGATTATAAATTGTCCTTTGGAGAGGCTGAGGGTCCTATCCACTTAAACATTTACAAACTTCAAGCACAGTGTAGTCATGTGAGATTTATGGTGCCACACTAATAGGATGTTAAAAATAAAACAGCCAGGGCCCACAACATTCTGCGACCTGCTAATGCTTCTCAACATCGCATCATGGCTGATGCAGAGTTATTCCCCCAGCGAAAAAGAAGACCCTGACTCAGGGTGATTTTCTGCACAGCCAGCATTTGGGGGTTCGGGGGATAGTTGGATTAATGCTTGTCACACCACTCTGTCATGTATTAGTATTACACCCATATCATATATTGACGCAAACTAGGTTTATAAGTTTTGTAGTTAACTCTGGGCTGCACAAGCCCAGCATTAAAGCGACCTTGGTGACTCTTCCCAGTTCCTCAGATCTGCGTTGAATGGCAACTTCTCTGAGACCGGTACATTTTGTCACACCTTGGGCCCTCATAAATATGACAGGCCTTTGCTACCGCTGAGGTTTAAGAGATTTAAGTCAAGTCACAGATTTCCAGAAACTGGTTCGAATTTTACAAATGAACACTGAGCTGTTACTGCGGCTAGTTTCATGGCTAGTATCATGAACGAGGTCAAGGTGCCGTGCCTAACTTCTGGCAGATCTTGGATCCTAAAAGTAAAAGAAAGCAGGGAATTGTGGTTCGCACGCAATAAACCAATCTCCAAATTATTAAAAAGGCATTTTATTATAAATACATTTTAGTTGTAGCAGTAAAATACATTTTGTGTTACCATGAATCTTTTAAGACAAAAGAACTTCACTGAGACAATGATCACAATGTAAGAAGTGTAGACCCCGCACCCCCCCACCCCAAAATGGAAAAGTTGTTCGAAGTAACCAAAGTGGATAAAGTAATTCCGAAACCAGGTTAAAAAAAAAAAGAAAATGACCCTCCCCCCAAAAAAGGAAGAAAATAAAGACCCTGGAGAGTGCCTTTGGGGCTATTTTATGGTACAAAGTCATTTTCACTTTAAAGGATAAACTCTTTAAGTATTAGAACCTCTCAGATGAGGTATCATTCACTGTGAAGAAAAAAAATAATCATTATAATTTTGCCAGAAATTAAGATTATTAGATGGCTGCACAAACAGGCCTGGGGAGAGCCTTAGACAGACCACCTCAGTTTTATAAAGCCTCCCTCTGGAAGACTTGCCAAAATAAGACCCCGTATGGATTTGCTAAGTAACTGATTGCATGACATTAGCTAAACAAAGTTCAGATAAGAACTGTATTTTTTGAAGCATTAAACACACACACACACACCTGTCACTAATAACAGGACCCATTCCAAAATGCAAAACCCATTACCTTTATAATTTAGAGGAGAGGTATTTTCATCACCATATTTACCTAGGATACAACTACTATATGTAACCAGTACCTTCATGGGTTCCAAAGAATCAGGTCAGATGACGGGCACAGAAAAAGCGGCTACAGTACAGTGTCCTATACACGAACCGACAGGAAGCAGGCATGGTCTGGATCTATGGAAATCCAAGACCCTTCCTCTGGATGGGAGGGGAGGACTGAGAAACGTTCTCAGGCGGAACCCACAGGTTGGGACTTCAACCTAGGAAGAGAGAGGTCTTTGCATACACGGCATCATGCAAAGCCAAATGTGAATCAACCAGAGCTCCCTGTGGGCTGGACACGGACAAAGGAAACTGTGCTGAACGTGGACACCATCTCCGCGGAAGGGTAATCAAGCCTTTCAAGGAGGAAGTGCTGTGGTTGAAGAATTCCAAAGCTGTGCGTTCTCTGATGCTTATCATGGGTACTTCTACACCTAAGTCATTCTAGAACTCTATTGCTTTCAAAGTATTTTTTTTTCTCCTCCTAGTATCTCAGTAAATTCAAAGCCAAACTAAAAGCCAGAGTCAGAGCCCGATACCCCTCAAGCTGCAGTCTGGGGGGAACATTACCAACAACGACAATAATATGTAATTATTTTAAATATCCAAAGACTTTCTCAGTTTCTTTCTCAAAAATACCTTGCTCATACATGCGCACCTATGGTTTATGAATAACTCATGCTTCGTCGCCGGTGTGGATCCCCCCAGACTGTTGTTGCAAACATATGTAGATTTGTTTTAAGTAGGAAAGGAATCAGAGACAATTACCAATTTTCTGCCATCTACAACACTTGAGGCTCCCCTAATGCTTGCTGGCAGAGAATCCAGCATAACTTTGTTAACCTGAGAAATGCATCATTTGAAAAGCAAATCCTTTGCCTTTGAAGTCCCACAGCCCACTACCCCCCCCCCCAAAAAAAGCTGTAAAAACCACAAACACATTATTTGGGGATTACTTATTGTTTTTAATGCTCCACATCACTGCCATCCATCGTAGGACTGGGCCTCCTGTACCGTGACACTCTGATGGCTCCCTTTCACAATCCTTGTCTCCATGTGTAGGGACCAAGACCAACGCTAAGCCCACCAAACAGATGCACAGCTTCCAGAACAAAGCCCAGGCTGCAGGGTACACAAAACCAATCTCGGCCTAGAAACGAACGAGCTCCTGCACCCTAACACGGGAGAGTAGCACAGACTGTACTGGGGGTGGGCAATGCGGGGGAGCGATGGCGGTGGCCAGCCCAGAGGCTCTCATCACTCCACAGAGATCTTTCTCCATGAATGTTCCACTCATGGCATCGTTAACTGCTAAAAACTTCTCACATGGTAAGTTGTTTACACTGAGCAAAGACATGCACGGTTGGAAAGACCACCGGATTTTCTCCAGACCAGCAGTTCTCAAAGTGTGGGTCCTGGACCAGCAGCATCAGCGTCACCTGAGAACTTGTTGCAAGTGCAAATGATCAGGCTTCAGCCTGGGATCAGAAACCCCAGGGCAGGGCCCAGCCATCTATCTGTGTCTCAAGAAGATCCCAGGTAACTCCGATGCTAGCTGAAGTTTGAGAACCACCGTTCCTCCCTGCTCGAGCTTCTAAAATCTTAAAAGAAGACAGATCTTTAAACAGATACTACTGGTGGACTTCTGTGTTGAAGCTATGTCATTGGCTACCCCTTCCATCCCCTACACTTCTCAAATATCAAAAAAAGGTATTAATGAAAAAATTTATTTGCACAAACCAAGTATTTTTTAAAGTAATAGATTTCCCCTCCTAGACACAGTTCTAAGGCAGGCAGTCACATGCTAGTATGCAAAATGAAATACAGAAGAGGCCTCCTCTATGAGGGGCAGAAATAGCTAAAAAGATACCCCAAGAACATAATGAAAGTTCCATAATATCATTTAATGAACTCATAGAATTATATAAAACTTACTATGCTTTATGCTTAATATTTGTATCAAAATAAAATCTCTCTGTTGAACAAATTGCAAATAAAGTCTGGTCTAATACTGATTGCTGAAACTATACGTGTATGAATGTCTCTGGGTTTCCTTCACGCTCTAGTTTTAGAAGCTTCAGACAACTGTATAACTGGGTTTGGGGTTTAACCGCAGCTCACATTACTAAGTCTAGATTCTTCTATCAGATCTCTCCCTTCAAAAAAATTTAGAAACTCCTGTGACTGTTTCCTTGAAGTTTATTCCAAAGTAGATATTTTCCATCATTTCAAAAATTTCAAATGTTACATTAAAAATGTCTTATTTTTAATGTTTGATATTCTAGTTTAAAGTAGTAACAATACATTTTCTGAATGTGTCTTATAAGAATGTTAAACGTTAGTAAGATTCACTCCTTTTAACAATGGTCTTGCGATTGCTAATTGAACAGATGTATGAAAGTAGTTAAGTGTGAATTTAGCAGCTTTACAGTAAAATCTCAGCAAATAAATATCCAACTTCAAGTAGAAGGGAAAGGCAAGACGCCTAATATATGAGAACTCTGAAGACGAGCATGCCACGTACTCTTTCATGACCGTATCTTTATAATATGATGGACATCACTACGTGATATTTTGAACAAGAAATCATAGAACATTATCCATTATTCCTAATTGCTGGGTAGTTTGTGGATCAGATGGCAAAAAGGGGAAAGCAAAATCAGGTTAACACATTTAATTCCGAGATTTAGGAAGACACGGAGGGTGGTGGTAGAAATTAAGGGTTTTTGTATTGTTGGGGGCGGGGGGGGGGGGTGGCTCCTAAGAAATGGTGTCTGGTTAATCATAAAGGACAAATTACTACCTTTGTGGAGCTAGAAGGAAGAAAAAAAAAAAACAATGGATGGTAGCCTAAATTACATTTTAAGGCAGCAATCTGTATGTCTCAATATATTTAAAGTTTTAATCTTGTATTTTTATACTTTTTCTGGGACTCCCTTTTCAGAGACAACTATGATATAAAACAATGCTATCTAACTGGTGTCTCTTTTTAAATGACTATTTCAGTAAATCTAATTTTTTTAAGAACAATAGCTGATATCTAAACTTTAACTTGAAATTGTTTTTTCACACCCCTGGCTCTTAGGCAAGGGTGGCTCTCTCTAGCCAAGGTGGCTAGAGATACATTCTTCTATGTTTACAGTTTTGCTCGTAAGATGTATATACATGAAAAATATTAAACATGTCAGGTAGCTACACTAGAGCAAGATAATACCATATATTAATTATCTCAAAGTGAGGAAATTCAGTTAGCTTTCTCAGCAATTTCAATGCCTCCATAAACAAGGAAACTATTTTCGCAAATAGGTCTTAGAGATTGCTATGTTTAATTAGGTAATGCTTATTCAGTGGGAATTCTGCTTATTTTACTTATTCTGCAATTCTTTTTACTGAAAAGACCAACTGATGTTTACACTGAACCTGAACTTATTCTAGAATCTCTCACGAAAAAAAAAATCACACAAAGCAGTTTGTTATTTCATTTCATATACGCAAAATGACCTGCATAGAAAGCCTATCTGTCTGAGGAAAGGAGAATTAAGGTCATGTTAGTTTAAATGGTCAATAATTAACTACTGATTAATCAAAAACAAAGCTCTGCTAAAACAATTTGGCAAAGTGTGTGCCAAATTGGCAGCCAAAACCCCTTTTAAAAACACACCAGAAAATACCCAAGTTACACTGAATGAGTTTCTTTCTTCGAACCTTAACAAAAATTCATTTTTAGATCAGGAGAAAAGGAGAAAAACCTTGAACATAGATACTCTACAAGTGCTACCACCCAAAAGAATTTCTTTAACGTAAAAAAAAAAAAAAAAAAAAGGAAACAAAAAGAAAATCTCAAGTAGCACTGAAATGAAAAAGTGAGATGAAAAAAAAAAAGATTCTGGCAAGAAAAAAGGAAAACTTCAGAGTGATACGAAGAACAAAGAAGTAGAAAGACATCATGTGAACAATTAACTTCACTGAAAAGAAATCTGTTCTGGAAGAAAAGGAAGCTGGTAATAGGTAGTATCATCCAAGAGTTAACATCAAGTTTCTTTAAAAAAAAAAAGAAACTTGAGTTTCTTTAAAAAAAAAAAAAAAAAAAAGAGTTCCATCTCAACTCTAGGGTTGAACCCAGCACATACGTTGTTTCTAAGTCTGCTTTCTGGGTACTTGCTACTACTACCTAAGTACTACCCAGACAGCAGGAACGGCCCTCAAAAGTCACGCCTCATTTCAAGAGAAATTTAGTGATTCCTGCAGTAAGACTTGCTCAGAACCATTATTTATGGTTGGGAAGATGGCATTAAGTGATGCCGAGGAAGGGCAGGTGTGCTAGAACATGCACTCGAGGCACAATCTAAAAAGGCAGTAGATGGAAGCGATACCCGAATCCTTGACTGGCTGCGGGAACAGTAAGGAAATGAGGGACACCTGGACACAGCAGACGGGACGGAGAAGCAGCTATTATTTCTAGGGTTTTGGGAAATAACTGCTGAAACAAGGCTGTCACAACGACTTAGCAGCTTCCTTATCCAAAGCTTCCAGTGTCGGTGTATTTATGTCAAGCGGTGGGGTATGCCCTTGACCTCGTTAACTATAAATACAAGTAATTTTAAACCGATGCTTTTTAAAGGTTCAAGAACGGAAAACCGAAAATTAGGCAATCACTCCACAGCAAAGGATTATCTGAAAGCCCTGACGTGCTAGTTCTGTCTTCCTATTCGCAAACGCTCCCGAACATTTCTGCCGGGGGTGGGGAGGGGGGCTGGTGTGTGTAGAGAAAATCATCACAACTGAAAAAAACGATTTCTCCCAGACATCCTCACATCAGGGAGATGTAATCTTCGTTTGGGCTATGTCTTGAGTTTCGTCAGAGAATCGGAAATACATAGCTATGTGGCGAACCATTTTCTTCTTTTCTTGTGACTAAAGTTATCTCGAGCAATATCTGACCTAATTCAATGCGGCGGTCTGACATCAGCCAGAGAAAACGTGGTGCTGGAACTTGCCGACTCTGTTTTCCAACTGTGATTTATACTAACCATTAACACGTCTGCAGTCGACACGTCTCCATCTGCTGCCTCACACGGAGACTCGTGGCCCCTGACGGAAAGCCACAGGCAAATGACGGGCACCCACTCTGAGCAGACGGACAGATCGGAAGAACGGAGGTGCTCTTTGTTTGTCCTGCAGGCTCGCTAACCTTGAACGAAAGGCATTATCTTCTCCTAAACTGTATGAGGATGATGGGGTGGGGGGCATTGTAGCTGGCCGCCAGCAACTAAACTCCAGACCCAGCAGAGATGGAAGGAGTTTTCTGTACTCCTGGTCCTTTTCAACCCCATTTTAAAAAATGTACTGTGAATACAGGATGGCCTATTCAAAGTAGTCCTCCAAAAAACTATTTTGGAAAGGATCATCAGGATCCATTGGTTCATTGCAATGTTTTCCAACCTTATCTTATTTTTTAAAAAAAAAAGTTATATTGTAGTTTCAAGATATCTCTGAAGTAGAAAAGTAGTACTACCAAATCAGGAAATCAGTAAGGACATGCATTGTTTCAAATGTGTTACAAGACCACAAGTTTCAAGAGGGTAAATGTTTTGCTTTGGATTTTACCAAAGTTCATTCAAAACAATTTTAAGACTGTAGGATAATTAAGATAGCTATTTAAATTTTATATTTTTATACAAGTTCAGTGGGGTTATTTTATAAGAATCAAAAGACATGAAAAACAAGGGTAGTTTTTTGCCCCAGATTTTGATGAATTTTGATACATTTTGGACAAACATTATATTTCTTTTTAATGATGTCCTCAAACAAAACAGTTAGCAAAATATTGGAATTGCCATATATAATGTCACATTTTAATGTAAACATCAAATAAGGTACCAAAATTTTTACTGGAGGGAAAAAAAAAAACAAACCTTAAAGCGGCACAATTCTTTATACCACTGGAGAGGGAGGGAAGCCAGATTACAAACATTTACACATGCATAGTGAGAAAAAAAGGATTTTACTAAATTCACGCATTTTTAAAATAGTTATCAAGTCTACTAAGCACCAACAATCCTAAAAATTTTTCAGCTTCATGATTTGTTTAAAAAAAAAAAACACACACACACACTATCAAATTAACGTTAAAAACAAGCTTGAAGTATAGCTTGTCCAAAAAATAACTAAATATGCCAATGTTTTTTCATGTTACAAAAAACAGTGGCATACAAAATATACCTGCAAAGAATGCCTTTAACTCTATCCTACAGTGGATGGAGATTACAACAGCACATCATACATAGTCTAAAACTATAAAAGTTTTAGAATGCAGCATCTTGTCACCAAAAAAAAAAAAAAAAAAAAAGCTGATAAAACTTAAAGTATTTAGAAGATGCTGCCCCTTTATTTTAAAAAATTTTAAATGAATTTAAGCAAAAATAACATACATTTGTACATCAACTGGCCATTTCTGGTACAGAAACCCAGCATATGGTAATATTATTGAATAAATGTAAATGCTACTTACAATTTTTTTTCTTTTTAAATACATTTTAGACAAAGTTTTTTTTTCTTTTTTTTTTATAGTTGCACAATTAACCTCTTAGCTGCTAGCTTGATGCAAACATATGTAACAATACACAAATTTAAAAATATTTTTTATTCTACATAAAAGCTGTCAAAAGACTCACGTCAAAAATGCAAAATAATGGAATATACTTTTAAAAAATTAGTCGCAAGTCTAGCAGCAAAGCAAGTAAGTGAGAACATATTTAATATTAAAACAAAGGGAACTGTGCATCTATAGATGAAGTCCAACTATCTTAATTCTACTGATACAAACAGAAATTAAAACATTCTCCCTTGAGGGGGAAAAAAAGTGATTATTTAAAATAGGAGTAAAAGCCATTGCTGCCTGATGAGCTCCCCAGGCTAAGTTCCTGGAACAGAGACAGAGGGTCGCTACTCTTCTTGGCCTGCTCGGGCTGGGGCCTGGGCTTGGGAGGGGCCCGCAAAGCACTGGCATAAGACATGGCGGGCTTGCTGCCCCCAGAGCTCTGCTGGCTACTGCTGTTGGCCGACTCCACGATCTGCTTGTTGGGCATGAGAGGGGGGAACTGGCCGAGATGCTGCAGCACATTATAGTTGAAGGAACTGGACACCTCGAGGTTCTCAGACTTCAGCTGATCCTCAGGGGGTTTGACGGTCTTGGGTGGAACTAAAAGCAGAGAACAGTAATGAGGATTTGAGGGCACGCCCCGCAACATCCGTGCATCTCGTCGGCTCACGGTGTCACAACTGGTTCTCATCTCCAGGAACTCAGGGACAGTATAGCCACGAGGACGGACCACTTCTGCCACAGAATGTTGAAATCACAACACATCTAATCAAATCATTAATAACACTTGCAAAAGAATTAACTACGTAAATGAGAAGAGCTAACATATAAAAACTAGAGGTCAAAGCCGAAGGTTTGCTTCAAAAATCTGTTTTACATGTGTACACTGTGGCATTTATTATAATAACTGCTCAACTTTGAAAACGAGAATATACATGTTCTTTCTTAAATAGAAAGGATCTATATACGTGGACTTCTGATCAAACAGCTCTTATGATTAACTTAAGTAACAGTACTACTGGATTCCATTTTGTAAAGATTTTATTTGTGTGTTTGTTTGTTTGTTTGTCAGAGAGAGAGAGAGAAAGCACACAAGCAGGCAGAGTGGCAGGCAGAGGTGGAGAGAGAAGCAGGCTCCCCGCCAATCAAGGAGCCCAATTCGGGACTCCATCCCAGGACTCTGAGATCATGAGCTGAGCTGAAGGCAGAGGCTTAACCAACTAAGCCACCAGGCATCCCTGGATTCCATTTCTTAAGAATGCCCTCTTTTCTTCTAATATATAAGTAAACACAGAATATGGTGGAGGAAAAATGGCTATAAATTTTTCTTCACATTTCCTATATGTAATTTGCCTGATTCTTAACATCCTTTAAGATTTGACTCCACTCTTCCCTAATTTTATTGTCCACTAAACCAAGACCTGTTTTTAAACACTGCTTTTTTCAATATTTTAAATGTTTAACTAAAGTGGGGGGAGGAAAAATAATTTTCCCTCTACTCTTGTAGGTTCTTAGCTGAGACACCCCCTATATTAAGACAGACTAACAGGAGAAAAACAATCAAAGTTTAATAAACATGTACACCTTCTATATGGTGAGGGAGATCCAGGAAACTTGAATAACTCCCTGAAATGGCCCAAGCCAGCAACTAAAATAACATCTCCAGCTAAAGGCAAAAGATGTTGGGGGTAGAGGGCAGTTATGCAAGGTTGCCAGGAAAAGCCCACTGAACAAGGGGAAAAGTTGTTATGCAGGGTTAAGTTAAAGGGTCAGCTGTTGTTTTCTCCAGGTATACTTTCCAGAAAGTTAGACTCCTCCTCCTCTTCCTGGTACAGAAAGGGAGATACTCTTACAAATAGAGATTTCCCTTGTAAATGTACGTCTCTCTTACAAAATGGTAACTCTCACCCAGTTTTCAGAGCTTCTGTGTCTATAGTTTCTTAAAAATAATCAGCCCAAGATAATTGGTATGCTAAAAACCCCTTGGCTTATTGGATTATACATATTCACGGAGGATAATTTGGAAACTACAGAAAAAGTCAAAGAGGAAAATAAGTCATTCACCTCCTATACCAGAGATAAGCCTTAACCTGGTGTGCTTCTTCCTAAAGACATCATGTAACACAGATATTTCATAAGTTATTTGGGTAACCTCTGGCTTTTAGAAATTTGGATTATATTCAACTTTTCACACCTTTAAATACTGTGATAATACTGTGATATTACAGACAAATATTCCTAAATATTCATGACTATTTCCTTACGATAAACCCCTAGAAGTATAATGCCTGAGTCCTAAGGTATATATATATATAATTACAGCTTTCGATAACTACAGCCAAACGTCCCCCCAGACAGATACTGCCTACCTACACTCTGCCAGCAATGCTTGCCCATTTCCCTACCCCGTCACAACACTGTGTGGTTTTTGTTTTTTGTTTTCAGTCTTAGCCTATTTTATAAATAAATATCTTGCTGTAGCTCTAATTTGCATGTCTTTGATTACAGATATTTATGGATTCTTTTTATTATCTATGTTTATTATCTATCTATTTGTGCACTGAGATGGTAAGTGAAAATACTTCATTTTTTAGTCTTAGCATTTCATTGAATCAACATGTTAATTTCATAGTATTACCTTAAAACTTAAGAAATTAATGAATTTGTTCAGGGGCACCTATGTGGCTCAATTCATTAAGCATCTGATTCTTGATTTTGGCTCAGGTCATGATTTCAGAGTCACGGGAGAGAGCCCCACATTGGGCTCCGTGCTCAGCTCGGGGTTTGAGATTCTCTCCCTTTCCCTCTACCCTCCTCTTGCTCGCAAGGTTGTGTTCTCTCTCTTTAAAAACAAATAAATAAATTCAATGTTTTTAAAAAATTCATAACATTGTCCAAAATTAGTTTAGGGACACCTGGGTGGCTCAGTCAGTTGGTTGAGTCTGCCTTTGGCCCAGGTCACGCTCTCGGGGTTCTAGGACCAAGCCCCACATCAGGCTCCCTGTTCAGTAAGGAAGTCGGCTTCACTCTCTCCCCCCACCGCTCATGCTCTCTCACCTACCCCCACCCCAATAAATAACATCTTTTTAAAAATTAGTTTAAGGGGTGCCTGGGTGGCTCACTGGGTTGAACCTCTGCCTTTGGCTCAGGTCATGGTCTCGGGGTCCTGGAATCAAGCCCCGCATCAGGTTCTCTGCTCTGCAGGGAGCCTGCTTCCCCCTCTCCCTCTACCTGCCTTTCTGCCTACTTGTGTTCTCTTTGTCAAATAAATTGATAAGATCTTTTTTAAAAAATTAGTTTAAGGGGTGCCTGCGTGGCTCAATGGGTTAAGCCTCTGCCTTTGGCTCAGGTCATGACCGCAGGGTCCTGGGATTGAGCCCCTCATTGGGCTCCCCAATCAGCGGGAAGCCTGCTTCTCCCTCTCTTGTGTTCCCTCTCTCACTGTGTCTCTGTCAAATAAATAAATAAAATCTTTTTTAAAAATTAGCTTAAGCCACCTAACATATTTTTAGAACATTTCTCACTTGTCCATTGATGATGTCACTGATTTTGTAAAACAATTACTTTTAAGAGCATTAGTTTAACAAACATTTCATGATGAATCACTAAATTCTACTCCTAAACCAAGTATTACACTGTATGTTAATTAACTAAAATTTAAATAAAACCCTGAAACATTTAAAAAAAAAAAAAAAGCCAAACGTTTCACTATAACAGTGGCCTATACTAGCTACTATAACATATTTTATTGGTTGTTCAAAAACTTACTGTTCTTATTCACTAAGATTTATTTAACCATGCTCTCATTTTTGTGACAATATAATTAGAGTATAAAATATTTTCAACTAAATAATCAATACTTATAAAATAAGCCCAGAGGCAGTTGCACCTAATGCCTATACACTTAATGAACCACAAATCTGAGATCTCTATTTATGTGACTTATCACATATTCTCCAAAGAAGAGAAACTATGCTTTAACAGAATCACTAATCTGACACCCAATGATCTTTTTCAAAGTGCATATCTCTAGCTAATCTTACATTTTCACCCAAACATCACTAGAGAATGTCACGCATCACTAGAGCGTCCCTGGGGCGGGGGTGGGGGGGACACCACTAGGTGTAAAGGCTGAGCCTGTGTGACCAGCCTGCCCACGACCCGAGGTCCTCAAGCACACAAAACCTATCTGTTATCTTCTTCCTCGGCAGACATTCTCCAAGAGCAGGACGTGTGATCAGTGACAAAACAGGAAATCCAAAGTTCAGAAAAGTCAAAGACACAATTCTCTGCTCTCAGACTTTCAAGTGTGGAGAAAATATGACCACATCAGGCACAATGACCACTTTTAAATACCAAACCAATTCCATATAAACAGTTTTCTTTAACTGAAGAAGCCTCAAACTTCAGAAAGAAGTTGCCCGCGCGGGGACTATTTTCCCTCTGATTCCCCTGTGGCTAAGGCTGCATTCTTCTAAAAAGGAATAAATAAATAAATACTAATGGACAGGAAGTTGTGCTTCAGGAAACTCGTGATCTTGAGTTCATTTTTTTAACACTTAACTGTTATTTTCTGCTAAAGAATACTACAATTTGTCTGCTAGTTATGACAAAATAGTAACTGTGTACTTGTGGAAAGGACCCCATAAAATGACATGTGCTTTGGACAGTTATTTAGAAACTTTCTACCTTATCAGTTCAAGTCAGGTTTTTACTGGTTTGGGCCAAAACTTACCCTATAATTTAAGGTGGAAAAAAAAAGAGAGAGAGAAAGGATGTTGTCTTTAAAATAAATTATAATAATTACTCACCCATCAAAAAGAATGAGATCTTGCTGTTTGCAATGACACAGACAGAATTAGAATGTATTATCCTAACTGAAATAAGTCAGTCAGAGAAAGAAACATACCATATGATTTCACTCATACGTGGGATTTAAGAAACAAAACAGATGAATACAGGGGAAGGGAAGGAGAAATAAAATAAGAGAAGAACAGAGAGGGCAGCACACCACAAGAGGCTCTTAGCTCTAGGAAATAAACTGAGGGTTGCTAGAGGGGTGGGGATGGGGTAACTAGGTGATGGGGGTTAAAGAGGGCACGACATGTAATGAACAGTGGGTGTTCTGTGCAAGTGTTGAATCATTGAACTCTACCCCTGAAACTAAGAATACAGTATATGCTGAATAAATTGAATTTAAATTTAAAATTTTTAAAAATAAAAATAAATTTAAAAATAAAAACTAAATTATAATTAAAATATAAATGATAATAAACAAAACAACTAAAAATGAACAAGTCCTTATCACTGATTTGTAATTGAGATGTTTCTCAAGAAATTCAGGTATGATAATATGAGTGTATGTATGTCACACCTTTAAAATGACAAAGGAACCTCAGCAAAAATACAGCTGCTTATACATTGTAGGTATTCATGAACGTTTACAAATTAAAATGACAACAATGTCTCTTGACAGGAAACAAAACCAAAATCTTTCTAATGCTTTTGTCCTACTATGTCTATTGTTCTAAAAATATGCTTACATGGCACATACTCAAAAATGGGCCAGTTACAGAAACAACAGATTCACATTCTAAAAAGATGAACAAAATTAAATTCAAATACAAAGGTTGATGCCACCAGGGCAGAAAATCATCCAAAAGAGATCGCAGACTTATTCGCAAAAATCAATGTCTACAGCCTATAAAGAGAAGGCTACAGGTTGGAGAACTCAAATAATACCATTTGTTTCCTCACATTTAATATTTAAAAAAAAAAAAGAGGGAAGATGAAAGTGCATTTACTTGCATTCAAGGCTAAAGACTTCAGACTTCACTGAACTATCCAGTAGAGGGCCATTCCCATGCCTTTCTATGCCTGTTTCGCCCCCTCTTTAGCCTCGGATTTCTCAGTCCATTAGAATACAAGGAACAAACACAAGATTTCTAGATCTCAAAATGTTGGACTTTATTAGTTTCTCTCCTGGCCAATCTCTACTGTGTAGCAAACTGTCAACGACTTTATTGACAATAAATCCTTGAAAACTGACGCTGACCCAAAAAACTCCTCCTGCCCCTAATCCTGGGGAGAGGCTGGGGCGGGGGTGACAGTGGGGGTGGGGGTGGAGGGGGGTTGATCAAAAGCCAGAAAACAAACTTCTCCCAAGCAAAGGTGACTCTATTTAGAAATGCAGTTTAAATTCCACGACTTCTTTCATTCATCCACAGGTCAAAATGATCAAAGTGATGAGCTCCCAGAGACAGATCTACTCCCCTTCCAGAGCATAAACATGGACTCAACGTAGTGCTGAATTAAATTAACACCGTACGCCTGAGACACACCCATGAGCTATGAGCATCCGATCATATCCCAAGACAATAGTGTCAACAGGGGCTGGAGGAGCGGAAGAAGGACTCCAGCATCCGGGAGCGGACAGTTACGACTGCGGTTTGAAGAACCCACCAACTCCATCTTACCGATCAACTCTCTGGGCTGAGCTGTCCTGCTGGATCCATTACACGGAATGTTCTGATAGGGGGCAGATGAGGTGGTGTTTACCCAGGACTCCGGGGATGAAAAGTTGAAAGAAGATTGGTTATTATGGTCCTGAAGCTCTTTACACTGAGCAAGACTGTCTTGAGGAGTGCTTACTTCTTCAGAACAAGGCTGGACTGAGCTAGATGAGATTCTTCTTTGGTACAAGGGCCGACCAGG
Organism: Mustela nigripes; assembly: GCF_022355385.1. Taxonomy (NCBI): domain Eukaryota; kingdom Metazoa; phylum Chordata; class Mammalia; order Carnivora; family Mustelidae; genus Mustela; species Mustela nigripes. Next base: position 12,964,974 of record NC_081572.1, read on the forward strand.
TCCTCTGGGTTCATACTACACAAAGAAAAAGGGCATTTCATAAATTAGTGAAACCTACACCCCCGCCCCTCTTCGGTACACAGCAACGCACTGTATTAAACAGCAATGCTCAAAATACTATCCTCTGTGACGATGACCCCCTCCCTACCACCCTGCCCGGAAAAGCAGCCTGAGCTCTGGACACAGTGTTCAGGAAACCTGGGTTCAAAACTCAGTTCTGGCCCTTAGCAGGCAGTCCTAGGACAACACACGTCTACTTTCTGTTTTCTTATCTGTAAGATACAGAGCTCAACTACCTGTCTTTGGTTCTAAAACTCTATTGCCATCTTAGGTAACATAAGATTAAGAACGAAGAAAGGTATCTGCTACATCACAGTCAACTGAACCATAGCTGCCCTGAACAGTATCCCATTCTCGACTTCTTCCGATTTATTATTCCATAGACTTGATGGCAAGACATGACTCCCCCAACCACACGTGAAGCGCTCCTGATTGGGCTCACTCTCTGCACATCCTTTCACATACAGTCTTCAACTGACACAGAACATTATTTTCCTCAAAAAATTCCTTAAGGGGCACACCTAGGTGGCTCTGTCGGTTAAGCGTCTACCTTCAGCTCAGGTCATGATCCCAGGGTCCTGGGATCCAGCCCCGTCTTGGGCCACACTTCTCCCTCTCCCTCTGCCCCTCCCTTCTGCTCATGTGTGTGCGCATGCGCGATCTCTCTCTCTCTCTCCAGTAAATAAATATAATCTTTCTTTCAAAATTCCTTTAGGGCACCTGGGTAGCTCAGTCAGTTAAGCATCTGACTCTTGGTTTCAGCTCAGGTCATGATCTTGGGGTCATGAGACCAAGCCCCACATTGGAGGAGACAATCTCTTTCCCTTTTCCCCCACTTGTGCTCTTGGCCTCTCTCTCTCTCAAATAAAACATCCTTTATACATCTGAAACCCAACTAACTTACTCCTTGTATTTTCTCCTCGCTAAACTGCACAGCCCAGATCCCTTTAATGCTCTCAACAAGAGCCACCAGCCAGCCATTTCAAGATTTTTTACCGTTGCCCACGGACTCTCCGATTCCCTCCTGCCTCACTGCTGTGACCAACACTCCGCCTCTGTCTTGGTGGCAAGGCCGCATGAGGGGCGGTGAGGTCTGCAGCCTCAGCCTGGAGCCAGACTGTTAGACTTCAGGATGCGATTTACCAGCCAGCACTGTCACCTGGGCAAGTGGCCCGACCTCTTGGGAACTTCATCTGTAAACGGAGCTTCGTTACCCACCGGACCTACCTCTTAGGACTGTTGTAAGAACTAAATGAGTTCAGCACGCACAGCATTAAGCACTGTTCCGGCACATAGGAAGGGTTTGTTGTCATACAAGTGTTTTAATAAACATATAAAGATAAGACCCCACGTAGATCTTAAATGATGGAATGAGACTGACGGACTATTGCACTCCTCTCCCGCCTCCCCAACTGTAACATTTATTATTTAGCTTGTGATCACTATGGTTCTGAGGAATCTGTCTTTTGCCACTGTCGTTAGCAGTAATTGGAAATCAGGAACAGGAGATTAGATTACAAAGGAGAGAGCGAGAGATGAATTAGCACAGTAATCACAGGATGTTTGCTGGGAATATAAAACAGCAGCAAACTGATATTCTCAAGCCAACTAAACAAAAGACACTGGATATAAGCACTGTGAGGGTCAAGTCATCCCAGATGAATCACTAGGATATAAGGCAGGAGAGGGAATGGGCTTGGACTGTCTGCCCTTGTTCAGAAGGCAGGAAAGGACAGGAGGAGAGCAATTTTCTCACTATTAAATGATGAGTTTCCAGATTGTTTCTTCATTTCTAAACTTTAGTTACTGGATGGCAAAGGCAAGAGTTATCCTTCCATCTGGCTAGTTCTTTTTTTCGAATATCTTTATTGCTCTTCTGTCCTTAAGTATAATATCGAAATTCACCTTTAATTTTGCTCTGTTTTAAGAGAATGTTTTCAGTGATCAAGATCATTCTGAATGTGATTCCAGTTTTCTAGAATATAACTGCCACCTGTGAATTTAATCAGCATATTTGATGATTAAATTATGATGTTCGGTAGAATAACCAACCCTCCTAAACTGCTTCACTTTCCCTAGGGCTAGGTAATCCCTGAATGACTGATTACAATAGCCTGTGCAATGTGTCTTCTTTATCAAGGGTTGTCACCAAGATCATCAGCTCCTAGAATCAAAATGAAGTGTTTCTTTGTATCACCATGCCCAGAGTATTTAGTAATAAGCCCAGTCACAATCTGCCGGCAATCACATTCTAAAGTCTTTACATGTGAATATGTAAATACAAAACTAACATCTGTTAAGGCCTCAGAAAGAAGAGGTTATGATAATCAAATATACCCTGGTGATACTGAACACTAAATAAACTTATATAAATTTCAGGCATTTGCTTTACAAGCCCTTTTGCATTAAATACTAAGCATATGTATGCTGGTAGTAGAAACAAAACATCTTTTTACGATGAACAGATACACATAAACCTCAAAGCTTAAATGAGGAAAACTAAAAATCAGAAAGCGAGGGAAAGCTGAAATGAAAGGAGACAATACTCAATTAAGCTTTTCAGAAAATGTGTATCATTTGTATCATTCAACTGAAATCCAAAAAAAAATCACAATTGACATGCACAGCAGGAACTGTGGAAGTACTGTGTAACATACTTATTATAAGAGCTCCTAAGCAGCTATTGACAAAGATGAATGTGCAGATGAAATATGAAATTCAATTTCAAATCACATCATAAATATGATTGATCCTTTCTGTCAGAAAAGGAACCAAAACTTGAAATTGTTTTTAAAAAGTCTGCTGGTACACACAGATGAAGGTAATGCATGAAAATATGATTTGCTACTTTCGAATCTATCCTCAAAGGAATCTGAGTAAAGAGATAGAAATCTTGATGACAAGTGAAAATTGGTTCATATACCAAATAAACTACATTTTAGCAGTTCTGTAGTTTTCAGCGTCAGATTTGTACAGTTTTTGTTAGATTTATATCTAAGTATTTCATTTTTCTTTAAGCTATTGTAAAGGATATTGACTTGTACATTTTGGTTTCCAATTATACATTGCTAGTATATAGAAATGAGATTGATTTGTGTGTGTTGATCTTATATCCTGAAACCTTGTTATATTCATATTAGTAGAGGATTCTTGTTGGTTTGTTTTCTGGATAGATTCCTTGGGCTTTCCCACATTGATAATCCTGTCATCCTTGAATAGGGAGAGTTTTATGTCTTCCTTTCCAATCCCTATGCCTTCAATTTCTTTTTCTTGCCATATTGCTTTGGCTAAGATTTCCAGTACAATGTTGAATAGGAGTGTTGAGAGTGGACATTTTATCTTGCTCCTAGTCTTAGAGAGAAAGTATTCAATCTCTGCCATTAAACATGATGGTAGCTGTAGGATTTTTACAGGTGCTCTTTAACAGGTTGAGGAATTTCTATTTCTAGTTTGCTAAGAGATTTTATACATCACAGATATTATATAATATTAAATGTATGTGGCTTTGTGGGGTTTTTTGGGGGGGTAGTATCTTAAAATCTTTTTTTTTTAAAAAAAAAAGGACTTGATAAATTATAAAACAGTATTTTTTTTTTTAAAGGCATGATTCCCAGTTAGTGAGGGAGACTGGCCCAAGACTCCACTAAAATAATAATAAATTAATATAAAAGACCCACAACAATCAGGACCAAATGACCAGCCTTAATAAAGGACACAATTTCTGGGCTATATGGAGACTCAAAGGAGGAAGAGTATCTGTGAAAGAAGATGGAGTTAGAGCCACAAACTAAGATGAGAACCAATTCACCCTGCAGAATTCCACAGAGGCTCAAGCCTCAGAAACACCAGCTACCATGAAAAATGAAGGGGGGGGGGTGTTAAATGAAAGTCGGTGCAGCTGAACAGCTGGTCTCACTCTGCATTCCCCCAACCACCAGAGGAATTCAAGCATTAAAAGATCCCCAGGGAAAAGCCTGCCAGGCAGTAAGTCCTGAGACTCGAATAAAACTCCCAAGTCGCTCGTTAGTGACATAGACAATTGAAGGTTACTAGACATTTAAGGAGAGTTTTCAGCACAAAAGATGGTCATAGGTAAGCAAACAGAAGAAAAGGGAGGCCCAGAGGAAAAAAGTAACAACAATGTTTTAAAAATATTTTTGGAATATTATTTTAGTTCTTACTAAAATTCTAAAATAAGACAATAACAACAAACCCTCAACTGGTTTCCTCGAAAAAGGCATTACGTTTATAAAAACAAAAGTGAGACATTATGAAAAAGGAAAAGCTTGAGAATAAAGAACTCCTGGAAATTAAAACATTTGTGGGCTCAAATATGAAATGCAATAGGAGGGTTTGTAGATAAAATTAAATTTTAAAAAATCTTTCAGAAAGTAAGAAAAAATACAAAGATACCAAAATATGACAGGACCAAAAAAGATATGGAGAGTCCAGGAGGTCTAACAAATGCTTTAGAAAGAGACACAGAGAAAAGAGATGATAGAACATTATCAAAAATATAATGTAAGACAATTTCAAAGAGCTGAAGGATATGAGTCTTTCTCTAGAGCACTGCTGTCTGTAAGACCTTTCTGTGATGATGGAGATGTTCTGTACCCTCACCGTTCAATAAGGTGACCTCTAGCCACATGTGGCTACTGAGCAATTGAAATGTGGCTAGTAGAAATAAGAAACAGATTATTTTATTTCATTTCATCTTAATAATATCTAACCCATCTGGAATTCCTGTAGGTTTTTTTTTTTTAAGATTTTATTTATTTATTTGACAGAGAATGAGAGATCACAAGTAGGCAGAGAGGCAGGCGGAGAGAGAGGAGGAAGCAGGCTCCCCACTGAGCAGGGAGCCCGATACAGGGCTCAAACCCAGGACCCTGAGATCATGACCTGAGCCAAAGGCAGATGCTTAACGACTGAGACACCCAGGTGCCCCATTCCTGTAGATTTTAACTACAAATAGATCTTGACTTAATTTACATCTCACATTCTGCGGCTACATCATAATCCAAGCCATCATTCCCTTGTCCAGACAAATGACACTCTACATTATACCTTTTATGTCATTTTAAAGGAATTATTTTTAAAATAAAATGCATTATCTAAGCATAACTTTAAAAACAACTTTAATGTCAACATTAGGTTTATAAGATTCAATCATAACAATAGAAGCAAAATTTATCTTAATTTTTCAAACCGTGGTACATTTCTCTCTGGGTTTTGTTACTGTTTTTCTTAAAAGAAAGGTATACTGAAATGAATGTGACTTTGTAGCAAAGTGCATTAACATCAATTTAGTTCTAAATAAAGAAAAAAATACCGTCAGAAGCAGCTCACAGGCGAAGGTACTTAAAATTTGCAAATAGTATCTTCCCACCAAGCAGTATTATTTTCCTACATCCAAACACAAGGTAATAGAAGAGGTACTAGAATGAATGCAATATTACATCTAAGAGAGAAATGTCAGATTTGCTGCTGTGACATTTTGAGCTACCTTGAATCTATCTGGCTCTTGTTTACTCTTCTTGAATATGAAACAGTCAAGTTATCCATTACAGACCGCAACGCCTCCCACAGTGAGAAGTGTCAGCTTAGGTAGGAAATAAATATCCACAGAAGTTTACCTTTAACTCATAACTATTTGTATTTTCTCTGAAGAACCGTAATTATCATAATTAAGCAAATTTCCTAGCTTTAAAAAACAAGGTAATGCCAGAGAATTTTTGTTTTATATTTAAAGAACACTGAGAAATGAGGGCACCTCGGTGGCTCAGTCAGTTAAGCATCCAACTCTGGATTTCAGCACAGGTCATGATCTCAGGGTCATGGGATCCAGCCCTGTGTCAGGCTCTGCATTCAACTCAGAGTCCACCTGTCCCTCTCCCTCCTCCCGTCGCTCGCTCGCTTGCTCTCTCTCAAATAAATAAAATCTTTAAAAAAAAAATTCTGTCTCCCTCTGCCCCGCCCCCTACCATCACTCCCTTTCTTTAAAAAAAAGAAAAAAAAAAAAAAAAAGAAGATTGAGAAGCGTAGTACATTTCTCATAGTTAATTTTCTGGTATTTGAAATTTCTGAATAAATCATTTAAACAGTCAAACATTTAGCAGCTGGAACAAGACAGCTTTTAAGAATCAAGAATTTGGGGGGTGGAAATCAAGAATTCTAAATGAACCATCCCTCCTCTCATCCTCCCCACCAAAAAGGAAAACCTCACAGAGCTGAAGATTTCATTCTTTGGTCCCAGGAACATCATGTGGTACTCGCTGCCCCATCACATCTCTACCTCATGTAATCGCAATCACTTATTGTCTTCCAGGAAGACACCTAACTCATGGCATAAAAAGCTGAAGAACAGTGTGAAGCTGAGGAGGCCTGGGAGTCTGGAGTCTCAGATCCACTTTAATTGGTAAAACTGCTTAAGCTGCAAGTCCCTCGATATCTTGGTGCCTCCGTCTCCTTTAAAAAGGAGGAGTGAGAATAAATGCTCTTCAAGGCCTCAACTACTTTCAAAGTTCTGTTTTGTTTCTGAAAAGAGTCTTCAATAAATCAGAGTCCTTCTCAATGAGAATATATTGTAACTATTTTTTAAAGTAGGCTCCATGCCCAAAGTGAAGCCCAATGTGGGGCTTGAACTTAAACCCCTGAGATCAAGACCTGAGCTGAGATCAACAGTTGGATGCCCAACTGACTAAATCACCCAGGTGCTGCTTAAGTCTTTTTAATTAAAATGTTCAAACATAGGGGTGCCTGGGTGGCTTAGTCGGTTAAGCATCTGCCTTCCACTCAGGTCATGATTCTAGGATCCTGGGATCAAGCCCCAGATTGGGCTCCCTGCTCAGAGTGGAGCCCACTTCTCCCTCTCCAGCTCCGCCCGCCCCCCGCTTGTGTTCCTTCTCTCACTACCTTTCTCTGTCATAAATAAATAAAATCTTTAAAAAAAAAAAATGTCCACGAGCGCCTGGGTGGCTCAGTGGGTTAAAGCCTCTGCCTTCGGCTCAGGTCATAATCCCAGGGTCCTGGGATGGAGCCCCCCAGGGTCCTGGGATCGAGCTCTCTGCTAGGCAGGGAGCCTGCTTCCCTTCCTCTCTCTCTGCCTTTCTTTCCCTACTTGTGATCTCTCTCTCAGTCAAATAAATAAATAAAATCTTAAAAAAAAAAAAGTCCAAACATAATCCGTCAACAACTTTAACAACCATCAAGAATATGCTCTTATCTGCTAAAGCAGTTCAAATGTGATACCACATATAAGCGTATTTAAGTTATTTAAATCCAAAAACTATACAGCATGCTAACTGACTACAATAAAATGCATTCTGGGCAATGAGTTTAAAATTTCAGTTTTTCTCCCCCACAGAGGGACATTTCTATGAAATTTACATTGAAAGACAAGGACCCATAGCTACAAATTTCAGAGAAAGCTTCCTTGTCTGGGGAAAAAGAAAAAAAATTCCAACAGAGAATGTCCTTTGGATTTCCACCTATACTTGGGCCCTGTGGGCTAATTAAAGATATAAACCATACTTTCCCTCCCTTCGTCCTTATTTCTTGACCACATTTTGTTTCCTGTTGTTCTGCACTGTTCTCAGTTTCTTTCATGAAGACACTCTTCCTTCTACATCTGTCTCCTCCCAATCAGATTATTCCTTTACTTTTAGACGGCAGCCCAACCAATGTCCAACACTCTAGTTTCATATTAGAGTTCTTGGGTCTAAATAATTTCATTATTTATTGCTTAAAGGCTCATTTTATTCTGTCAGAGACCCTCGCTTCTCGGTTCGGCATCAACTCCACGTGCATTTGTGTTTACATTCTTGACGCTGAGCCGTGAAATCGTTCTGTTGCTAAACAAATGATCGTCATTTTCTAATAAGGCTGGTGCTGATATAGATCTTTCTAAATATCAAAATATAATGCTAAAATCTCAAAAGTATATGTATAAATAGATAACTGGGGGAAAGGTCACAACTAAGTTAATTAGTGCTCTATTTAGAATTATACTATCAAAGCTAATCACTAAGGAAGAGCTAAATGCTCTAGTGAAAATTCCAAGTGTCATTAACTATGGTGCCACGAACGTTCATTAAAATAGAACTTCTCATTTAAATGATTAGCTTTGATAATTTAAGCGTGAATAGAGGTCTAATTTATTAATCTGTTGATTAACTGTCTCTGTTATGTGCATCAGATGGCTTATTAGATACCATACATTAATGATCTATGAAGATGGCGCTATTACCACCCGGTTACACAACGTAAATCACAAGCTGTCCTCACCCACTTCTAAAGTCAGAACAGGCAGAATGTCCATCAGCCAAGAATAGAATCTTCAAGCCACATTTGTACAAGACTTGGTGCCAGAGAAGGGAACGTGAAGGCGTGGGGTAATCAGACAACATCAAAATCAAAACTACCGACTAACTTCAAAACCAGAGCTCTTTGAAGGAAAAAATGAAAACTAATAGATGAGTCGAAGGTGTCTTTGTTCAAAAACCAACACAGGGGCGCCTGGGTGGCTCAGTGGGTTAAGCTGCTGCCTTCAGCTCAGGTCATGATCTCAGGGTCCTGGGATCAAGTCCCGCATCCGGCTTTCTGCTCAGCAGGGAGCCTGCCTCCCTCTCTCTCTGCCTGCCTCTCCGTCTACTTGTGATCTCTCTCTGTCAAATAAATAAATAAAATCTTTAAAAAAAAAAACCAACACAGAAGACAAGAGATGTTTCAAAGCAGATTCATCACAGAGGCACACATGTCAGACATGTCTCAAATGGCATCGGTAAATGCAACTGACTGAACACTGGTCAAGGTGAGCGACTTACAGCATCTGTTCTCATCAGAAGGCCATCACAACAATACCACCGCTGCAACACAAAAGCATGCGGTTTCAAATTCTGAGAGTTTTCCAGCGAAGCTTTTAAAAAAGAATTTTCCACGCATTCCTCATAAGCACTTTTAACCACACTATTTCACGGTGCGGCACATCCTACCTGGCAACATTTGTTCTGTACCAGGATCAGTACTGCTGGTTCTATGTTAAATGAAAGTTTTCAATGTGATAAAACTAAGCCTGCTTAAGAAGAATGAGGATTTGTCCCTCAAGATACAGTAACTGGAACGTATAATGGGGGAAAAAAAGGGTTCCACTCATAATAAAAAACAAGGAACAATCAATGTAAATTTACCCGAGAGTGAAGCTGCTACTGAATTTTACAGTGGAACACTCAGAAAAGAAAAACGGAAGGGAGGGAAAGAGGCCGGGGGAGGGGGATTAAAATACTGAAGACTGTACCAATTCCTAAATGAGAGGTTTAAGAGATCTGTAAAGACAAAATTTCCCCTAATTTAAAGCTACACGTTTGATGTAATTAAAAACAAACAACAAAAAAAGAACAACCCAAGAGAGGTTTTTCTTTGGGTGTGGGGGGCTGTGTGGGGGGAGTAAGAGTTCACAAAGAGTTATGGTAGAAAAACCAATAAATAACTTCGTTCTTCTGCCCACCCCGGAAGCGGGGGGGGGGGGGGGGGAGCGGGGACGGACAACGCAGTAAGAGAGACTTTACACTATCAAATTAGAATACTACAAAGCCTTAAAAATTAAGAGTTCAATTCTGGTGCAGAAAAATAAATATAGCTAGATGAGGAGAAAAACTGAAAGTCTGGAAACAGATCTGAGTGTATACTGAAAAAGAGCGTCCTACTCAGGAGTTAAGTTATAAAGTTGTCATACAAAGTAGGAGATCTCATATAGAAAAAATTACCCTTGAAAAATTGTGAATCATGCCAAAATTATGAGAAATTGACCCCTTGCAAGCTCCGAAGCCAAGAATTATCTTGTATTGATTCTCTTTACATTCCGTCTCTCCCCACCCCCCACAGCGGTTAGCTGACATGCAAACATGATACAGTGCTATTATAAAAGAATTAGTATTGGACAAGAAAGCTACTATTCTCTTTAGTGACAATGCAGTAATTTAACGAGTATGAAGACAACTGGCTAAATATTCAGAGAAACATTAAATGATAATCCCAATTTATAATGAAATTTGAAATCAAACTGGAGCAACTCATCACTCTATTTCCAATCAGGAATGTCTGTTACCTGGCCCAGGGTAAGGGTGGCACCTCTGTCCTCTGTTCCCTTCTTTATCCCATCATCAGAAAGAACTAGAAGTGGGAGAGGGTGCTGGCACCACTGCCAGACCACAGTGCCCCAGCCTGGCTGAGGGCCAGGGCTTTGGCTGCATTCAAGCTAGGGAAGAAAACCTACTGCATTTAAGACAGCCCTAGATGAGAATACTCTAAAAATTTTAAGTAGCAAAAAATACTACAGAATAGGATCAAGATCCCATGTAAGCACCCTGGCCTGAAAGAAAGGCTTGATGGGGTAATAAAACTGAGCACAGAAATTAAGGGAAAAAATTGTTTCAACAATGTTTCAACAAATAATCACCTAATGTTCATTTTTATGAATGCTATGAAATAGCATGTTCATCTCTATGAATGCTATGAAAAGCCCAATGTTACAGTAGCTATCTTTGAATAGTAAATTAGATATGATATCTCTAGTTGCTACATTTTCCATGCTGAGCATGTACTTTGTCAAAAGAAAATGGAAATTATTATAAAAAAGAAAATACTAATGAAACAGAATGTGAAAAACCACCTCTGTTCAAGTTAACTGTTAAGCTAACATCTAGATGTTTTCATCTCACATAAGATTAATCAATTAAGGTTTCTAGCAATAGAAGAATTCACAGTACAGAAGGAAATAAGACATTTTTCTAAATCATTAATATAAGAAATTATTTTAAAAGGCCAGAAATAAAAACACCAAATATATAAACTATTCATTCTGCGAGATGATTCATGCAAAATCATTTTGTACCACATAACACACAGAAGTTATCGCAATGCACTTGAAAAAAAAGTCAAAATCTGTAATATGGTAGAAATAATATTTTCCTTGTCAAGGTATTCTTTTTCAGTGTTCCAAGTTAGTCATCTTTAAGAGAATCTTAGGCATCAAAATAAAGGTGACCAAATAGTTCTGCAAAAGTAATTTCACTCTAAGGACCCAGTGACAATTGAAGGTACTTACTCACACACAGCTAAACAGTAGTATCAAATGTTAAGAGCCTGAAGGTAAAAAGAACTTAAAATTCCAAAACTAAATAATACTTAAATACATCAAAGATTAAAGTACATTATTCAGTACTGAGTATTATACGGTAAAGTACAAATCTTTATAGAACCCTATAAAGCCTTTGGCACATTGTCTCCTCCACATATTATGAATTCATTTGGCAAGTTAAATAAATATCATCATAAGAGGGGCCCATGGGTGACTCAGCCAGTTAAGTGACTGCCTTCAGCTCAGGTTATGATCTCAGGGTCCTGCAATCAAGCCCCACATGGGGCTCCCTGCTCAGCGGGGAGTCTGCTTCTCCTTCTCCCTCTGCCCCTCCCCAGCGCTTGTATGTACATGTTCTCTTTCTCTCACAAATAAATAAAAATATAAAAAAAAAAAATCACAAGAGGCGGAGGTAAGTAATTCCAAAGCCCATCGCTCGATAAAGCAATGAAAAAATTGGCAAAACTGTCACCATCAACTTTCTTAAATTTGATAAATTAAAGCTTACAGCAACCAAGAGAGCAGTTCATCAAGAAAAATGGAAAATTCAGTAAGTATAGTGAGCTCTCTGGTATTTTAACTTACTCTGGTTCCCAAACCCTTCCCTCCAGCTCAATGGTGGCCTTGAATATAAGTAAGACCTGGCATTTCCAGCCCCAGGACCAGAGGGTGCAGAACAGGCTTCATTCTCAAAGACGTGTAATTCTTTGTTGTGACCTGGTGGTCCCTGGAAGACTGGCTCAAAAACCCTTGCCCTGTCTTGTCTGAGAACTCCACCAGCACTAAGAGGGCCGTATCAAAAACATTCATAGGCAAAGGTTTTAGCCACTGCTGCCTGACACAAAGGACTAACAGCTGGACAGAACAGCAGACTAACCAAAAGCTTCAGAGGAAAGGCGAGGAATGAGATGCTTAGGAAGTAAGGGCTTTCAGGAGCTCTGACACATCCCTGGGAATCTAAAAGGCCACACACATGCTGTGTACCTGCTCAGAAAAGACCTGAAAAGTTCCTACCTCTGGCTGATCTGGAGGCTCTGCGGAGGCAGGAAGCTAGGACTAAGGCGAAGATGTAACTGCCTGGCTGAGTGTGGGGGTTGCACCCAAATGCACACTCAGACACTTCTGCAAAAACTGGGCCATGTTTTTAGTCCTGGGCATTTAAGGGCATCTCTGCGTGATGATTAGTTGACCATGAAGCTAACAGCATAAAGACTTCAGAGGTGACACATGACAACCACAAACTTTAAAAAATTGGTTCAGGGGGCGCCTGGGTGGCTCAGTGGGTTAAAGTCTCTGCCTTTGGCTCGGGTCATGATCCCAGGGTCCTGGCATTGAGCCCTGCATCGGGCTGGGCTCTCTGCTCAGCAAGGAGCCTGCATCATCCCCCACCCCACCCCGCCTGCCTCTCTGCCTACTTGTGATCTCTGTCAAGTAAATAAATAAAATCTTTTTTTAAAAAATATTTTATTTATTTATTTGACAGACAGAGATCACAAGTAGGCAGAGAGGCAGGCAGGGAGAGAGAGGAGGAAACAAGCTCTCTGCAGAGAGCCTGATGTGGGGCTCGATCCCCGGACCCGGGGATCATGACCTGAGACAAAGGCAGAGGCTTTAACCCACTGAGCCACTCAGGTACCCCAATAATCAAAATATTTTTAAAAAATAATAAAAAATAAATATGTAATTGGTTCGGAATTTTTAATTAATTTACTATTATTTTTTATATTAGATCAGAGAAGTCACTAAACAAATGACAACCAAATCCAAAAACAAAAGAATGAGAAAAGAGATCACATGCAAACTGAAACAAAAAGAGCTGTGGGGCTACACAAACATCTGAAAAAAACATACTCAAGACAAAAACTGTTGTAAGAGAGAAAGGAAATCATGTAACGATAAAAATGCCAATCCGTCAAGAAGACCTAACAATTATAAACATGTATAAACCTAACCACAGAGCCCCAATATACATGAAGCATAAACTGACAGAACTGAAAGGGAGAAACAGAAGATTCAACATTAGTAGTTGAGAGATTTCAACACCCTACCTTCAGTAGTAGATATAAAATCTAGACAGAGAGAGATCCAAAGCAAACGGAAAATTTGAAAAATACAAACCAAACAGACCTAACACAACTATAGAACATTCCAACCAACAAGAACAAAATACTCGTGGTTTTCCAATGCACCTGAAACATTCTCCAGGAAAGACAGTATGTTGGACCATAAAACAAATCTCAATAAATTTTAATAGATTAAAATTACAGAAACTATATTCTCCAACCACAAAGGAATGAAATCAGAAATCAAAAACACAAGGAAATTTGAAAATCTCACCCTTGATATACTTGCTTTTCTCTAATTTACCAAATAAGTACTTTAAACATTATACTACAGTTCTGGCCAGGGCAATTAGGCAAGAAATAGAAAACACAACCAGATTAGAAAGGAAGAACAAAGATATATTTGCAGACATTTTCTTCTATACGAAAAAACAAACAAACAAAAAAATCCCAAGGTATCCACAAAAAATCTATTAGAGCTAATTAACAGTTCAGCAAATTTGCAGATATATAATAAGTATATAATTGTATTTCTGTACACTAGTAATGAACAATTCAAAACTGAAATTAAGAGAACAATTCTGTTTACAATTGCAGTTAAAAGAGTAAACTACTGGGGCGCCAGGGGGGCTCAGTGGGTTAAGCCACTGCCTTCGGCTCTGCTCAGCAGGGAGCCTGCTTCCTCCTCTCTCTCTGCCTGCCTCTCTGCCTGCTTGTCATCTCTTTCTGTCAAGTAAATAAATAAAATCTTTAAAAAAAAAAAAAAAAAGTAAACTACTTCAAGATAGAGGTGTGAGACTTATACTTGGACAATTACAAAATGCTGTTAAAGAAAAATTTTAAAGGACCTAAATAAATGTAAAGATATCCCATGTTCAGGTACCAGAAGGCTTAATGTTGTTAAGATGACAATAGTCTTCAACTTAATCTACAGATTTAAAGCAATCTCTCTTAAAATTCCAGCTGGTTTTGGGGTTTTTTTTTGGCAGAAATTTACAAACTGATCCTAAATTTCATATAGAAATTCAAGAGACCCAGAACAGTCAAAACAATCTTGAAAAAGAACAAAGTACAACACCATACTTCCAAATACAAAACTCACTACAAAGATATAGTATACAAGATAGTGCAGTAGAGAATAAGGACATCGACAATAATGAACAAATTGAAAGCCTACAAGTAATCCCAAACATCTATGGTTAACTGATTTTTGACAAGGTTGCCATGACCATTCAATGGACAAAAAGTCTTTTCGATAACTGGTGCTGAGAAAACTGGATAACCAACATGCAAAATAATGGATCTGTCATCACCTTATATAACACACAAGAACTAACTCAAAAAGGGTCAAAGAACTCAATGTAAAAACTAAAACTATAAAATTAAGGAAGGTAGACATACATCTCCATGAGTTTGGATTAGGCAACAGTTTCTCAGGTATGACATCAAAACCACAGTAACAAGAACAGCAACAATGACAAAGAACAGATAAATTGGACTTTTCCCAACTAAAAACTTTTGTGTATAAAAGGATACTATTAAGAAGTGAAAAGACAAGCTTACCGAAGGAGAAAATACGGCAAATCTTATGTGTGATAAGAATCAAGTACCCAGAAGGTATTTAGAACCTCTTACAAAGCTCTGTAACAAAAAGGCAACCAACCATTTTTTTTTAAACGGGTAAAGGATTTGAATGTACATTTCTGCAAAGAAGATACACATACGGTGACGCTCAGCATCATTAGTCCTTAGAGAAATGCATATCAGAGCCACAGAGATAGAACTATACACCCACCTAATAGCTATCTTTTTTTGTTTTAAAAAGGAGATACTGGAACCCTCATACATCACTACTGGGAATGTAAAAATGGTACAAGGCCCTGTGGAAAACAGCCTGACATCTCCTCAAACATAGAGTTACCAGACAACCCAGGAATTCTAGGTACATAAATAAAAGAACAAAAAAATAAGCTTTCACACAAAAACTTGTTCGGTAGCACTACTCATAATAGCAAAATAACAGAAACAAATCAAATATCCATCAATCGATGAAGAGATAAACAAATGGTGGCAAATCCATCAGTGGAATATAACTCAGGCGTGGAAAGGAATGAAGTACTGACACGTGCTACAATGGGCACGAGCTTCAAAAACATACTAAAGGGAAAAGCCAGACTCAGAAGGCCACATTTTGGATGATTCCAGTTATATAAAATGTCTCCACAGAGACAGACAGTAGATTATGAGTTACTAGGGATGGGAGGCAGAGGGAGGATTAGGGAGCCACTACTTAACAGTTAGAGGCTTCTCTCTGGGTGACAACAATGATCTGGAATTAAGAGAGCAGCTACACGACATTGTATAAGTATTAAAACCCACTAAATAGTACCTTAAAATGATCGCTTACAATTTGTATTAGGAGCCCAAGGTGGCAGGTAAGTTGTTTGCATAACAGTTATTAAACCAGATGAGCCAAACAATACCTACTGGAACTACTTAAACAAATTACCTCCAAAACTCTACAAATAAGATACAGAACCATCCCTATCAAAACCTGACTTTTTAATCAGCAGGTACAGCAGAAAAATCTGCAAAACACAAGAATTATTTTTAAAAGCCTTTAGAAATCAACAAGGGAACAGCCAAAATAAAGCTAATGTCAAAAAGATATCTTTCACGTATCAAAGTTGTAAATGTTTACCCTATTTTAATAAGTAGACATGTGCGATTGACAAGGACCACAACCAGCTTTCCACATTCCCATCTTTAATCACTGCAAACTTAAGGGGACCAGCTAGACAACATGTTTATAGTCTACATCAGTGGTACCATTTTGAAAGATTTATACCTGGGATTAGTAGGATTTTCATATCAGTGAAGGTCCATATAGATGCTCCCTAGAAATACCTAACTATTTTAAGATAAAAATCCAGTTTACCTTAAAATGCCTAGTTGAGCAGAGTGGATTCCACGTTAAATACACTGCCCATTCTGACACTCGGGAATCAGTACTAACACGTCTCAACTGCCCCAGGTTAAGTGAGAAAGCACCAGAGTGAGTGCCAGGAGAAGCACCGCACTAGGAATTCACCCCTGGCTGAAAAAGCCAGCGTCTACTTAAGGCTTAATTAACACATTTATAACTGACAAATGTAACTTAAGTAAAAAGACCAATCACCAGAAACCATTTGCCCAGATTAGACTGATCAAAAAGCTGCCTCCTCAGGTCAATCAGATGTTGAATGTTCTAAAACAGCAACAAAAGAATCTAAGGGGCATGTTTCAACAATAATGACGATTCTACAAAGCCTGAAATACCACAATAAAAGGACAAATTAAAATAAATTCCAAGAAAAGATTATCTTGAAAAGACTTTTAAATTCAGTAAGACCTGTTCACCATGCTCATCAAATCAATATATACGATTACTTTTCACAAAAATTTAATCCCAAAAGGAAAAAAAGGAAAAGAAAGATATTTACCTCTTCTAAGCTAGGGAGCGAAGAAGAAGATACTGTTCGAGATGACAATGGGTGAAATGGCTCTTGACCAATAGCATGTTGATGATTCTGTATTTGTACAAAAGGGTTTTGCGGTGGCCTGTGCGGCAATGGAGGTAGGCCATAGGGAAAACCCGGCCCCATTAGGTGATTCTGTTGTAAGTTAGCAAAAGTCCATGCTCCGTCAGGTGCCAGGTATTTCAAGGGAGGAGGGGCAAGGTGTTCAGATGGCAACGAGAAAGGCGAGCTGAATATCTGGGGCGGTAGGCGCTGTGGAAATGCTGGGTTGCTGGCTACTTCAAGGTCTCTGCTGTTGTCATTAAAGTTAGAAAAGTGGCTACTGTGGTCTGTGCTGGATGGGGGAGATGGGACTGCTGGTGGGCTCCTAGTCTGAATTTGTCTATATTGCAAAAGTCTTGATTGAGGTGGTGGCATTTCAGCTAGTTCCCGTGTTTCACTTTGATCACGATTAGACAGTTCTCTGATTAAGTCTTGAAACCTACATAAAGACGATGAAATATGAGGAAAAGAAAACAAAAAAGCTCTGTCACATCAAGGAGAGCTTTAGTCAACTACACATGTTAATTTTTACAGACAAAATCAGAATACTTCGTTAGAATTAACATTAATTAATCTCAAAAGTGAGCATCAAAGGGCAGTTGGGTGGCTCATTTGGTCGGACTCTTTCCTGGTTTCAGCTCAGGATCAAGCCCCATGTTGGGCTCCACGCTCAGTGTGGAGTCTGCTTGTCCCTCTCCCTCTGCTTCTCCGCCTCGCTTGCACATGTAGGCTCTCTCTATCTTTCAAATAAATAAATAAAGTCTTCAAAGAAAAAAAAAAAAAAGTGATCATTAACAGGCAATAGATGCTGAGTGGGAGGCACTAAATATGTCCAAGTACCTGATTTCTTTCTTTTCCCTTGGCATTAAAAACTGTCCTTGTCTCAGGCACCTGGGTGGCTCAGTCGGTTAAACAACCACCATCGGCTCAGGTCATGATCCTGGGGTCCTGGGAGTCCCGCATCAGGCTCCCTGCTTAGCAGAAAGTCTGCTTCTTCCTCTGCCACTCCCTGCCTCTTGCTTGCTCTCTCTCTCATTCTCTTTCAAATAAATAAACAAAGTCTTAAAAAAAAAAATTGTCCTTGCGTCTACATGTCTTTGATAACTGGCGGTTACAAAAAGTCACCATTGTGGTGGGCCTTGTTCAGAGGGATCAGGAAACACTTCACTGCAGTCACATGACACTGCCCATAAAAACAAGTTTGCACTAAGGACTGAACACTCATAAACGTTTACAGTTAAAAAAGACAGAATTCTGTGCAGGCAGGGGAAAAAAACTGATGACAAACTTCTCATTTTTAACATTTTAACTTACTTCTGTGTCCATTCACGTATGACTACTGAGTAGGAAAAACATACAGCGACGGTCTATTTTTCTCAGGAGAGCCACAAAGCAAGGGGCCACATTAATTTTCAATCCACAACGGACTGTCCATACACAGATTTGCCCCAGTTACTTCTAAACGATTCCCTATCTTTTAGAATCAATCATTAGAACTGTGTACCATGTGCCTAGAAGGCCAGCATCCAGCATCTTTGGGACAATATCCCAATTTGAGGCTAAAAGGACGACACCCAAGGAAGAACACAGTGTGTGGGAGGAGGGAACGTGGGCCATGCTTCCGAGGCTATGTTTACTCTGCGGAAGTACCTGGAGTCTGTGGTTTCTGCTTCATCTTCGGCACTGCTGGGGAGCTTCCACTCTGCTCTCACGGGGGGCTGATGCAATCCAATGGGCGTCTGAGGAAGGTGCTGGAGGTGCGGATGCGGGCGGTGATGGTGCGGGTACGGAATACTGCCCTGACTGAGATAGGCGTGATGCTCATTCCACTGCTGGAACCGCACTTGCTGCTGCCTTAGTGTTTCTAGCGCTACACTCCCGTGCATACGATCTGCAAGATATTTGGGAAGAGTTTAAATTTTCACGCCTTTGGGGTTTCGGGTTCATTTGGGGTTTCAAGCTACTCAAGTGTTTTTACAACCAGATTTTCTTCACAGAGACAAAGAAATGCCCACCATTTTGGGTATTTCCTAAATTTGCCCGTAACTAAGGTCATGGTAATGGTGGCGAGGTTCTTCCTTACCTACGTGATCCCGGAGACTGGCATCACCTGGATGCTTGACAGCAAACAGCGTTTGGAACAAGGTTCTGCCTGTCACACTAAGCGACTGATTTTTGCTGCCACTGTTTGAAGAACTGAATCAATCCTGACCCAAATTAATATTGCACAGTACATGCAAATTGAAGGAAATAATCTCTGACTTTGTCACGTCCCGCAGTGACAGGAGAACTTACCTAAAGCCTCCCCTACAGGCAATCCTGGGGGGTTCTCATCAGTGAAGTTACTCAGATGTGACGGAAGGAGGGGGCCGGGCTGTGCGATGGCTCGCAGAGGACCATGGCCTTCCTGCAGCATGGGAGGCGGCTGCTGCTCAGGGATCACAGCCTCTGCGGGTGGGGACTGCGGGCGGTGAGACACGGCGCTATTAAAGAAAGCGCTGTTGGGTCCTGCCTGATAGGCAGGAGAAAGCTGAGGCGGCGGCTGCGGAGTCAGCTGGTTCAGCGGATTCGGCGGCGGGACTACCTGATTTGGCTGGGGTGGCATCTGATTTGGTTGTTCAGGCAAATTACTCTGCTGCTGATTTAGCAGGGCGTGCTGCTGCGGAATCGGAAACGGTGGTCTGGGTAGCTGGGGAAGGGGATGAAAATGACGACTGGGGATGGCATACTGTGCATGGGGAGCCGGGAGAGGAAGATTTATGTGTCTCGGGTTGAGATTATCTTTGCGATGAAATTTGGTATTGGGATAAACAACACCAGGACGCGACTCAGGACTTCTGTTCTGTGGATTTGATTCCAAATCAATCTAGAAAAAAATAAGAAGTCTTTCTTAACTATGGAAGATCTGGGTCCTGTGGCTCTCCACCTTTCCACCCCTAGCACATCTACAGGGTAGGAAAGATTGTTACCAGTCACAGCTCAGAGCAGGGGCCCAATCACCTTCTGACAATCAAGTGAGGGAATAAATATTTTTTAAATTAGAAAAGATGAAACAGGAAAAAAAAAAAAGCATATTATATTTGAGTCATAAGAAGAGATATTGCCATCTTATTAACATACCCACTTCCATTCTTTTAAAAAACATTATTTTTAATTTCACACTTTCTTCCTTGGAAAGATAACCTTCATTCAAATGTGTACTTTCCTTTCAATTTTATTGTTTTTATACATCTCTCTCTTCAAATATATCTGTATTAATTTTAAAAAGACTTCTCTCAATTTAAACAACTGTGAAGTGAACAAATAAGTAAGTACTTTATCATCACCTTTGTATAACCAGTTTGATTGTCAATTCTTGCCATGTGGTACTGACATTTATTCTTTCAACAAAGATTTACTGAGAGCCTACCCAGGGCACTCAACCTTGTGCTGGAGATTAAGAAGGCAGTAAGAGGACTTAGTTTGTACCCTCAAGAGCTTATAGCAAAGGCTGGCAAATGATGGCCCCCCAGGCCATTTCCAGCCCACCAGATTTCTGCAGTGAAAGTTTTGCTGGAACACAGCCACCCCCATTTGCTGACGTACAGTCTATGGCCGCTTTCTCTCCACAGTGGCAGAGCTGAGACCGCCACAAAAACCATACGGCCACAAAGCCTGAAGATGTACTATCTGGCCTTTTGCAGGAAAAGTTTGCAAAGCCCAGGCTTGGAGTCTGGTAGAAGATACCCACAAGTAAACACAAAAGTAGAGGTGTTCACGAAAGGATGTGATCGGAGATCCTAGTGCCTGAGACAATGAGAGGTGGTGTCACAAAGGCTATGGCGTTTGAATTGAGTCTTGCACAGAGAGCTGGAATTTACCCATGAGGGAAGGACACTCTAGGTAAAGGCAACAGCTTAACCAAGGAGAGGGGGAAGGAGAAAAATATGGCAGATTTAAGGAGCACGAGAAGCTTTGTGTACACACAGAGCTACAACTTCACTTGTTAAGATGTGAGTTTTCCCCTTCCTGACATCAGATAAAACTGCTAGAGCCCAATTACATAAGACCCTGAATGATTCAGTGCTGAGAATAAACATTTTTAATCCTATATGTAAACTGTGGTAAGCTACCAAAGATTTGTAAGCCAGGGAGTGCTGTCATCCTTCTAAAACCTAAGTTTGATCGTAAGTGGTGACACTGTGGAAACTGAAATATAAGGTGGGAAGAAGCAATTTTTCTTTCCCATCTCTGTCCAAACACTCAATGAGCTGCTCTGGTATATCAATCTCCTTCTAGGTTTCAGGGTGGAAAATCGTCACTGGGGACTGCAGAGGACTTGCCTCCCCAAAGGCTCTCAAGCTGAACACGGAATTGACCGCTGTCAAGAACCCAGAACAAGCAGCTTGTTCCTGAATCGCCCCTGAGGTGCCCCTGGCAACCAAGCGATCACACCAATGGCGGAGATGAGCCCATCATGCCTCCAGGGCCTTTTCATCTCTCATCACTAGCTCCCATGGACTGCCACTGAATTTGGCCAATAAGGTCCTTAAGATGACTGGGTGTATAGAAACTGTCTAGAAAATGAAATGAGAAGAATGACAATTCCATCCCAGTCTTCCTGAGCCGCTGCAGTGCCTGCTCTCTGAATGTCTCAGAGCCCGTTACCCACAGTGACATTATAAACATGGAGGTCTTCAATAATGAGTTGTCATTAATCTACAATGACCTGAGATTTGAGCTTCATATATTAATTCATTACACTTTATCTGCAAAATAAGGAAAAAAAAAGTTTCAGAACCTACTTAAGGCTCTTTACAAACAAACGCTGTCCCCCATAAATCTTCATCTTTTTGATGACTGATGCTGCATTTAGCTGGGATATGCATCTTTCTATAAGATACTGTTAGAAAGCTTACTCAGATCACGTTGGGGAGATCGTGATTAGATGTCAAGGTTGTTTGTGGATAAGCTGCCTCCTTCACTTCTGACTCTGACATGGACCAGAAGCTAGGCCGGTCACAGAAGCTTAAATCAAGACTGTGCTACTCGGTGGGGCGCCTGAGTGGCTCAGTCGGTTAAGCTGCCAACTCCTGATTTCAGTTCAGGTCACGATCTCAGGTTTCCGGGAGCCAGCCCCTACTTGGGCTCCCCACTCAGCTGGGAGCCTGCTTGTCCCTCTCCTTCTGACCCCCCCCCAAAATAAATAAATAAATCTGTAAAAAGAAAATACAAAGACTATGATACTCGGGGCGCCGAGTCGCTCAGCCAGTTGGGCATCTGACTCTTGGTTTTGGCTTAGGTCGTAATCTCAGGGGCATGGGACCCAGCCCCACATTGGGCTCTGTGCTCAGCACAGAGTCTGCTTGTCCCTCTTCCTTGGCTCTTCCCCCTGTGTGCTCTCTGCCTCTCTCTCTAATGAACAAAATCTTAAAAAAATAATAATAATAAATGAACACACTGTGCTGCTCTATGCTACTACAGTGGGCTAAGCAGCATAGAGGGCTGTACTGGCTGAAGGAGCCTGAGAATTAGATTACTACCAGAATTACATTATCTTCCATCACTTCCCTCTCAATACTGAGACACTGAGTCAAGGAGAGCTAGGAAGTGGCTTGCCCCAAGGCCCTAGGACAAAGCATCAGTATGAAAAGAAAATCAAACACATCTACCAGGTTGCCTAGTTCCTGAACAGGGAAAGATCACGAGAAATTTTAAAAGAAGGACACAAGAGACACTTGGCTACCTGGGCTTCGGTTGCTCTCATGGCACCCAAGGCTCCTGTGGGAGACTGCGTCCTACACTACCTCCGACCACAAGGGCTGCCCCAGCATCCTCCCTGCCGCCTGGTCTCTCCCTGCGTCCCTTCCACACACACAGAACCTCCGCTGGACGGCAGCTCCACTCGGACTCTGCAGGAAGTGCCACTGGCTGCCTCATCTGTACTCCTCCGGCAGGCACTAAGTCTTCTCAGTTGTAGAAACTGTGAGTCAGAGCTGCTGATGGGACATAAGTCACTGAACATAGAGAACCGTAGCTTAAAGCCAGCTGAAGTTGGAAATACAGATTTGGAAGTCATTATCATGCAGCAGAGATTTAAAACCATGGAACTGACCTAGCTTATAGTGAGGAATCATAGAGTGCAGAGACGTGTAGGACAGTGACAGAACCCTGGGAAACCCCAACATAAGGACTAGGGACAGATGGGAAGGGGGCGGGCAGGAACTTAGAAAAGAGACAGGTCATGTTAGAGTTGTGAAAAGTAGAAATGCATGTCAAGGAAACCAAAAGAAACAAGATGGTCAAGAAGAAAGAAGCAGGAAATAGTAACAAATACCGCAGAAAAGACAAGTAAGACTACAGCTTAAGTGGGTTCCTAAGAGTTGGTCACCCGAGGGGAACCTGGATGGCTCAGTCGGTTAAGCATCTGCTTCAGCTCGGGTCATGATTCCACAGACCCAGGACTGCGCCCCACATCAGGCTCCCTGTTCAGCTGGGAGTCTGCCTTTCTCTTCCCCTCACTCCACTTGTGCGCGCTCTCTCTCTCTTTTTCTCTCTCTCAAATAAATAAATAAGATCTTAGAGATTTCCAGTGGCACTAATTCAACCAATGGTTTGATTGTCCCTAATTCATTCACAAGCACAGAAGCAAGGAGAGTAGAAGAATGGGTGGGTAAAGAGTTTAGGATTAGTGATGACATGAATAAGTCATGGGTATAAAAGATACAGCATAGGGAATATAATCAGTGGTATTATAATAGCGTTGTACAGTGACAGATGTAATTGCACTATGAAGAGTAAGCAGAACATACAGACTCAGTGAATCACTATGTTGTACACCTGAAATGAATGTGACATTGTGTGTCAACTATACTTCATTTAAAAAAGTTAAGGAGTTACACAGCAGGTGTACTGAGAGGACAAGATAAGCTAAAGCTACTTAAGGAAGTGAAGTCTTCCTTCTTCACTGTAACAACTCTTTGCATGCTGAGATTATTTTCAATGACACATCTGCAAGCTGTGTCTTCACTTAGTACTTTGTCACGGAAAGACTCTAAATTCAAGTCTATCACTGAATAACACAATTTGAGGAAGGTATACAAATAAATCAGATAAAGTAGCCACAAAGAAAAGGTCAAGGGAGAGAGGCATGACACAACCCACCAGATCCTCATGAAACAATAAACATAAAAGACACACATAAAAAGATAGAAAATTTTCTTTAAAACATTAAGATTCCAAGGTGATCAATCAGACTAAATCCATTAGGACAATGCATTCACCAAATGTAAGCAGCATACCTGTTTTGATTCTGTAGGCTTTTTCTCTGGTGTTCGAATCTTATTAATTTCAGCTCCAGGATTATTTGTATCACTTTTACCTAAGAAAATATTTTAAAATTCTTATAAATTGTTTCCAATGGATGTTACATTTCCAGTGACTAACAATTATTAGACAGAAGCAGAATATTTTGAACATTGTTCACCCATTACTTCGATTTATACTACTGCTTGAGATTTGCTTTCTCTAAAGTTTCAGAGTTGCAGTTTCCCTGCAAGAAAGAAAATTTATAATTAAAGCAAACCTCATTGTCAAAACAAAAGCGTAAATAAAGGAATAACCTTAAAACATGAAATAACTTCAAAGATAACTGTCCATTCTCCAGGAATTCGGAGCCTGTTTTCTTAAACTGGATGCACAAAAGGCATTGGCTTCTTGCCTGTTTATAAAGGCTCAATGCTTTGGTCATTCACAAATGCAATTAAGCAAAATCCAAATAATATGCCAACCCAATTGAACAGAGGAATCTAAATGAACAGATATTCTGAAAGGGATGTAGTTATATTGCTTAAAAGTAATAGAGAGCAAATTAAATACAAGTGGATGATAAATAGTAAAGGAAGCAAATTAAGATTTTTTTTCTATTTTTTTAAATTAACATATAATGTAGTATTTGCCCCAGGGGTACAGGTCTATGAATCACCAGGTTTACACACTTCACAGCACTCACCAGAGCACATACCCTCCACAATGTCCATAACCCAACCACCCTCTCCCTACCCACCTCCCCGTGGCAACCCTCAGTTTATTTTGTGAGATTAAGAGTCTCATGGTTTGTCTCCCTCCCGATCCCATCTTGTTTTTTTTTTCCTTCCCTACCCCCCAAAACCGCCACTTTGCCTCTCAAATTCCTCATATCAGGGAGATCATATGATAATGGTCTTTCTCTGAAGATTTTTTTAAGAATCACAATTATAATAGAATTAAATAAATTTCATACACGTGAAAGGATCTTGTTTTTCTTTTTTTAATATTTTATTTATTTATTTGAGAGAGACAGAGAGAGCGAGTGAGCAAGGGGAGGAGCACAGGGAGAGGAACTAATGTAGACTCTGAGCTGAGCACGGAGCCTGATACAAGGTTCAATCCCAGGACCCTGAGATCTTGACCTGAGCCGTAATCAAGTCGGATGCTTAACCGACAGCCATCCAGGCACCCCACACATGTAAAAGGATTTTAATCTTAAGAATTAACTGCTGAATATTTTAAATTCCTTGAAAAAAACTCCCTGATTTGAGTTCTTGGTTAAAAACACTTTTATGGGCAAGAGCGCCTGGGTGCCTTAGTCATTGGGCATCTGCCTTCAGCTCATGACCCCAGGGTCCTGGGATCGAGCCTGCGTCAGGCTCCCTGCTCAGTGGGAAGCCTGCTTCTCCCTCTTCCACTCCCCCTGCTTATGTTCCCTCTCTCACTGTGTCTCCCTCTGTCAAATAAATAAATAAAATCTTAAAAAAAAAACAAAAACACTTTTATGGGGCACCTGGGTGGCTCAGTTGGTTAACTATCCAACTCTTGTTATCAGTTCAGGTCTTGATCTCAGGGTCATGAGTTCAAGCCCTGCATGGGGCTCCACACTGGGCATGAAGTCTACTTATAAATATATACATACATACATACATATATACATCACTCTTTTAGAAAAGCCACTAGAAATTTATAAAATGAATTATCATGCCAGAATATGCTTACTACTAAACTTCAAGAAATGAAAACTACAATGTCTGAGATATACACTGGATGGAACTAGCAGATTAGACACTGTAGAATAAAAATTTAGTGATCTTGAGGCATATGCAACAGAAACCACACAAAACGAAAAAAGAAAAAGAGAAAAAAAAGGAAAGTGCATCCACGAACCGTGGGGAAACTTTTATCAGTCTAATATTTGAGTAGTTGGAATTCCTGAGGAAGCCAGGAGGAGATGAGACACAAAATATCTTAAGAAATAAAGGTCAAAATTTTCCAAACTTGATGAAAACTACAAATCCACAGATCTAAGAAGTTCTACAAAACCCCAAACTCAAGAGGCATAAAGAAAAAGGAATGTTAAGAAAAGTCCTTCATGGGGCGCCTGGGTGGCTCAGTCGTTAAGTGTCTGCCTTCGGCTCAGGTCATGATCCCAGAGTCCCGGGATCAAGCCCCGCATCAGGCTCCCTGCTCAGTGCAGAGCCTGCTTCTCCCTCTCCCACTGCTGCTCTGCCTGCTTGTGCTCTCGCTTTCTCTGTCAAATAAATAAATAAAATCTTAAAAAAAGAAAAGAAAAGCCCTTCAGGCATAAGGAAAATTCTATCAAATGAAAACATGAATATACAGAAAAAAACAGATTACCAGAAATGCTACCTACATGGATAGATATAAAAAATTACTGTTCTTTAAAACTCTTTAAAAAGATACTTGGCCCTTTAAATAAAAATAATAACAATGTTGGGCTTATAACGTATGTAAAAGTAAAATGCATGACAATAATATCATAGAAGCCAGGAGAGGAAAAACTAAAATATTATAGGGTTCTTTTACTGTACATGAAGTGGTAAAATATACATCAGAAAGAACATAAATTACACTGTGAGAAGTTAAAGATGTATACTATAAACTGTAAACCAAATACTAAAATAATAAAGGGTTATAGCTAATAATCCAAAAAAGGAGATAAAGTGGAATAAAAAAAATATTCAACTAATCCAAAGAAGGCAGGAAAAAAGTCAAGGAGAAATAAAAAACAGATTGGACAAATTAAAAATAGCAAGATGATGAAATTAAGGCTAACTATGTAATCACATACAGTACAAATGGTCTAAACACCCCAATTAAAACAGAGATCGTTACATTGGACTAACAGCCAAACCATATGCCCTCTAAAATAAACACACTGTAGAGACACCTGGGCGGCTCTGTGGGCTTAGCACTCAACTCCTGGTTTTGGCTCAGGTCATTATCTCAGCATCTCAGGATCGTGGGACCGAGCCTCACATAGGGCTCCACGCTCGGATGGGAGTCTGCCTAGGATTCTCTCTCTCTCTCTCTCCTCGCCCCACCCCACCTCTCTCTCTCTCTCTCAAATAAGTAAATCTTTAAAAAATAAATAAATAAAATAAATGCACTTTAATGATTTTATGTATTTGAGAGAGACTGAGCATGCATGAGAGAAAGACAAGGAGAGGGAAAAAATCCTAATCTCAAACAGGCTCTCAACTGAGTGTAGAGCCTGAAGCCGGGCTCAATCCCGTGACCCTGAGATCATGACCTGAGCCAAAAGCAAGAGTCAGAAGTTTAATCAACTAAGCCACCCAGGTGCCCCCAAAATGCACTTTAAATATAAAGACACAAAGAGATTAAAAGTAATGGGTAAAAAAAAGAAAGAAAAGAGAAAAAAGGTCAAAAAAGATATACCATGACATCACTAGCCAAAAGAAAGCTAAAGTGATTACATTAGATATTAAGCAAAGTAGATCACAGAGCAAAGACTATTACCAGGGATAAAGGAAGTCATTCCAAAATCACAAGAGTTAATTAATCAAGAGCATATAATCCTAAATGTTGATGCTCCTAATAGGAGAACTTCAAAATTAATCAAGCAAGACTTAAAGAAAAAAGAGACAAATGCCAACTGTCCTTGGAGATTTCAATATTCTCCTCTCACACGTATTTTTTTAAAAGCAGACAGAAAATCAGCAAGAATATAGTAGATCTACACAATTCTATCAATCAACTTGACCTAAGTAACATTTACAGAGCACTCCATTCTTCTCAAGTAAACATGGAATATTTGCAAAGATACACCAAATCATGGGCCATAAAACAAATCTCACTAAATAAGAGTTTGAGTCATACAAAATATGTTTTCTTATCACAATGGAATTAATGTAGAAATCAGTAACATAAAAATTCTTAGACGATCCCTAGTAATTGGAAACTAAAACTCCCCTTTCTAAATATTCCATCGACCTAATTTCAAGTGAAATTAGAAAGTGTATGCAACTGATGAAAATAGATCAGAATTTGTGGGATACACTACTAAGGAGGAAAATTGTAACCCTAAATACCTATATTAATTTAAGCTTTCACTCTAACAAAGTATGTGCAAGAGTCTTATACCGAAAACTTTAAAAAAAAAAAAAAAGGCTCAATACTGTTAAGATATCAATCCTCCCTAAACTGATCTACAAATCAACACAGTCCCAATCAAAATCCCAGGAGGGTGTTTTTGAAACTGAGAAGCTGATTCTAAAATGTATGTGGAAATGCAAAGCAGCTGGAATAGAGTTTTTTTTGGAAAGGGACAGGGCTCGAAAACTCATAGTACCTACTGTCAAGGCTTTCATAAAGCTACAGGAATCAAGACAGCACATCTGGCATACACATAAACACATGCAGCAACAGAACAGAATAGAGACTTAATATATGTGGTCAAATGGTTTTCAACAAAGCCACTGCATTTAGCGGAGGAAGGACAGTGTTTTCAACAAATGGTGCTATATATACATATACACACACACACACAGAAACAAAAACAAAAACAAAAGCCTCAATTCTTACCTCACACCATATAAAACTTAATTCAAAATGGACCTAAGTGGGGCACATGGGTGGCTCGGTGGGTTAAAGCCTCTGCCTTCAGCTTGGGTCATGATCCCAGGGTCCTGGGATCGAGCCCCGAGTCAGGCTCTCTGTTCTGTAAGGAGCCTGCTTCCCTTCCTCTCTCTCTGCCTGCCTCTCTGCCTGCTTGTGATCTCTGTTTGCCAAATAAATAAATAAATAAATAAATAAATAGGACCTAAGTGATAGCTAAAACTATGAAGCTTTTAGGGGGAAAAATAAATAAATAAATAAAACAAAACATAGATCAAAGAAATTTAGACACCACACCAAACATATGGCTCAAAGAAGAAAATAAATGATCAACTGAATTTTATCAAAAGTAGAATCTTATAATCTGTGAAAGATACTGTTAATGAAAAGGCAAGCCATATCCTCAGAGAAAGTATTTTCAAAACATGTACCTAATTAAAGATTTGTGTCCAGAAGGTATAAAGAACTCTTACAACTTCATAAAACAAACTAATAAAAAAGGTGGGCAAAAATACGAATGAGAGATCTACTTCATGAGACACTTCATGAGAGATATACAGAGGGCAAATAAGTCCAATGAAAAGATATTCAACAATATTCGTCATTAGGAACATGCAAACTAATACTATGATCAGATACTATCAGATACCGACTAGCAAGGGTAAAATTAAAAAGACTGACACCACCAAGTGCTGATGAGAATGTGGAACGGCTGGAAATCTCATACATTACTAGCTGAGATAAAAAATGGATTAGCCACTTGGAAAACAGCATGGCAGTGTCTTATAAAGTCACCCATGTGTTTATAATATGCTTAGCAATATTATTCCTGGGTATACACCCAAGAGAAATGAAAACCATATGTTCATACATGTATTCATAGCAGCTTTATCCATAAGAGCCAAAAATTAGAAATAACTAATTGCCCATCAGCTGATGGGTAGATAAAAGCACTGTGGTGCATCATATAACAGAATAGTAACCAACAGTGAAAGGAACAAACTACTGACACAGGCAACATGAATGAATCTCAAAAGCATTAAGTGAATGAAGCTAGACACACAAAACTGTATGCTCTATGATTCCATTTACATGACATACTAAAGACAAAACTACAATTAGTGGCTGCCCAGGGCTGGGGCTTGGAGAAGGAGGCAGACGACAAAGGGATATGAGGGAACATTCTGTTATGTAAATATCCTGTACCTTGATGTTGGTGGTGGTGAACAACTCTCTGTACTTGTCAAAACACATCAACTGTACATTTTAAAACTGGATTTTGCTGTATATAAATTATACCTCAATAAACCTGACTTTAAAAAACAGACTGGGTCATTTTCCCTTATTTATAATTCAAATAGACATGGGACTGCGCTTTACATAAGGACTACTTTAAATCAAGATAGCATTCGTGGGGCGCCTGGGTGGCTCAGGGGGTTAAGCCTCTGCCTTTGGCTCAGGTCATGATCCTGGGGTCCTGGGATCGAGCCCCGCATTGGGCTCTCTGCTCCATGGAGAGCCTGCTTCCTGCTTTCTTTCTCCGCCTGCCTCTCTGCCTACTTATAATCTCTCTCCGTCAAATAAATAAATGAAATCTTTAAAAAAAAAAAAAAAAAGAGTAGCATTCGTTTCTAGTACAGCACAAAAGTAAAGGAGTCAATAAAAATCTTATTAACAGGAGAGGAGTTTCTGTCTCAATTGTAAATAATTATCATTAAAAACACTCGAAATATTGGGCACCTGGGTGGCTCAGTCCAGCTGAGCAACTGACTCTTGGTTTCGGCCCAGGTCACCGTCTCAGGGTCGTGAGAACGAGCCCTGTGTTGGGCTCCATGCTCAGCAGGAAGTCTGCTTGAGATTCTCTCCCCCTCTCTCTGTCCCTCCCCATGCTTTCTCTAAATAAATAATAAATAAATAATTTAAAAAAAATAATTATACTGTTAAAAGAACTTTGTATATTGATACAAGCAGGCATATGATCAATTTGGGAACCTGAGAACAGCCGAGCAGCTCACCATTTCGACTTGGCTCATGTTGCTCCTTCTCCGGATGCTGGTTTTGCGGCTGCCCTATGCTGACAGGTGGGTGGTGCCCAAGGCCATATGGTATGGGAGACCCCCGTCCGTGTGTCTGTAAGAGGTTCATATTGTAGGCCATCGCTGCCTGGTGCGTAAGGATCCGAGGATCGACTGCAAATCTGCCCTGGTACCCTGTCCATGGTACCTAGGTTATTACAAGAAATAAAATAACTGCATTAAGTACATTCTGAAAGGCAAGCTGCCACAGGGCTGTTGATTAGGGAAAAGCAAACACACACACACACACACACACAGATGTCAATTTTATCAAAATGAAGAACTACAAAGTCAATGCTAATTGTAGCAATTGGCAGAATTACTACCACATCTTAACTGGCCAAAAACTGGCTTCTTAAAAAAAAAAAAATTGGCTCCCTGATTCTTTAGGGTGTAGGGAAAATGGATCATCTTTCGCGTTTGGAAGAAACTAAAGACTTAAAATTGATAATTATTCTTTGACACATTAAATCATTTTATTATCCTGAATCATTTCTCCTCAATATGAATGTATACAGGCCATAGATTACCAAGAAAATCACCTTTTATAACCACATAGTTACATAGTTTAATAAACTAAATGAAAGAACAGGGAAAACTTCAGAAAGAATTTAGAATTTAGTCTAAGGTGTCTTGACACAAAATACAGAATACACATAATGCATAATATACATATTCCACTTTACAGGAATAACCCAATCATTTCATGTTCATTTGTTGTAGGCAAAATTCCAACAGTCTGTTAGTTAAATTAATGCTTTTGATTAATTCCTCTTCCCTTAAACCACAGAAATAGAACATTTCTTTAGGTGTATCTAAACATATAATCTCTGCACACTAATGCAAAAGGAGAAACAATGACATCTAAGCTACTGCCCCATCTTACAGTAATGTAACTGTTACATGCAGACTCTTAAAAAAAATCTTTTATAATAAAAGCCTCCTGACCTAGTAAAATGAAATATAAATCCTAAGGGACTTACTATTTAAAGCAAATGATAAAATGTTGCCAGGCTGTCTGGGAAGAAATAAGTCAGCTAAAATTGAAGGTCTATGCGGAGTGGGCATGAATTACGTATTTCTTACTGACAATTCACTGGCTGCTATAACTGTAAACTACTGTGATCAATATGGCTGAGAAAGGTTTACATCATGGCATTTTTCCATTTTGGTGGGGAGGGAGTGCCAAAAATCTTTGGCAATAATCACCTCTGCCTGAAATTACAACACTTACCTTAAATGAAAGATACGTTTTCTAGGCTAAGATTCCTGAATTTAGAAATGTTATATTAGCAAACTAGCAAAATTACAAAAATATTAAAGAATCTTAAAGGAATAAAAATGGGTTTCCATTATCCATTCATAAGATTCAAGCCCTCTAAATACCTATTTTCTTAGAAAGGATTTAATAATGTTTTTAAGTACCAGTAAGATTTCATAAGGAGGGAAATTTCTCAGATAAATTCAGATCCAGAGAGCTAGACTAACCCAAGCTTCTTTGCCTCCTCCGAAAAACTATTATTTCTTAGGAAGGATTAGTGAATTATGTAAGAATAAAAAAGTAAAAGATAAAATAAAGCATCACTTTATAAAACAAGAGACCAATTTACTAGCTCTGTTAACTTTCAGGTCAATTTTCCTAGTAAAAATATTTTTAAAGAATACAAAGGCTTTTCAATCAAAACAGTCAATTAACAGATTTCTTCATAGCCACTGGCAAGTAACCAACTGTAAGCAACAATTCATATTTCTTTGGTCATTTCAAACTCCGATGGTTAAAGAATGAGCTGCTTTAAAAGCCTACAGGTATTGAAAAAATTTTTTTAAAAAGGTAGAACACGATCTGGGATAGTCACTAATTTAGTGAAGCCTATTCTATTTTATTCAATAAAAAGTATCTCAAATGTCCACTTACAGGTAAAGGCACCGACATAACTACATTCCCTCCATAGACAGCAGGTACGTAAAGAATACTTGTCCCAGTGTGAGGATCTATTCTTTGAACAGGGCTTGGAGATTTCCCCAAATTTGGGTGAGGTCCAAGAGGGGGTGGAGGAGTATATGCTCTAATAGGATTGCCAATAAGTACAGAAGGATTGGGCTGAACTGAAATATAAACAGAGAGAGAATGCACTCAGTAGTTGTTCACATTTCTCTAGACAAGAATAATTTAAATCACCAACAGCAAAATACATTTCCCAGGTTGGCCATAAGGTATCTGATAATCGAGGAAATATACCAATGTGGAAGAATAAAGTATATTAAAAAAATTACCATTTTATAAGGCTCCCTAAAATGAGCTTGGGATATACAAAGTATTCCTTTTGTAAACTAGTGTAATTGTAAATGTCTTCCAAGAAGCTAGAGGTATATCTTTCGAGAAAACCATACACGCTCAGGGAAACATTCTTCTAAGACTAGGAAAATATATGCAACCCTTCACAACAAAGTTTTGGCTTACAGCTATAATATAGCCACAAACAAAATGAAGGCTAAGCAATTATTATTTTAAAAGCATACTTCCGTAATATTTTAAATTGTTTAAATAAACTTCATCTTGAAATTTCAATGACCCAACATTTGGAGAATATAAATATGTTCCAGAAACGTTTGTTGCATAGGCTTAAATGTTTTTCCTCAAACTTCTAGGTACAAATCACATGTTTTCAGTAACAGCATAACAAAGAATTTACATTGTGTTGAATTTATTGTGGTGAATAAAATAGTTCAGTGAGTTCCAAAGTGTGTGTGTGCACGCACGCACACACACGTGCATACATCCCAATCTAAATCCTATTCTTTCTAGTGATGAAGTTTGGAGGTAAATCTCTTATACAATAAAAGCAAGTTATCACAGGGCTAATTTTCCACTTACCAATTCCATCGTTCTGGAAATGATCATTCTGGGTATGATGGAGGCTCTTCCCCTTTACAGAAAAAAAAAAAAAACAGAATTATAATAATTATAATAATTTAAACACATTTAATATTAAGAGAACAGTAACCACTTTCTTAATCCTATGCAAATTAAATAAATACAGCAACAATTAAAACTCAAAGATTGCAAGTCTGTAATTAATAACCACTAGACTGCTTTGAGCCAACTTTCTGTTTAACTATTAAGTCACGGGGGTGCCTGGCGTGGTTTAGTCAGTTAAGTGTCTGCCTTTGGCTCAGGTCATGATCTCAGGATCCTGGGATCGACCTCCATGAAGGCTTCCTCGGTGGGGAGTCTGCTTCTCCGCCTCCCTCTGCCCCCCTTCCCACTTATACTCTCTCAAATAAATAAAATTTTTAAAAGTGAATAAATAAATATTAAGTCATGGTGCTAGGCCTCTAATTTTCTCAGCTTTCAAATTAAGGGTATCTAAAATTCTTTGCTTAAGTGAATAATAATGAATAAATAAATAATGTTTATTTTTTAAATAAAAAGAAATAAGCAATCAATGTGACTGAAACTAAATTCTACTCCTTTACAGCTTCTCTACAAATTTTCTATTAATTAAATGATGAAATGAAAAGTTGCAATTCACGGCGCCTAGGTGGCACCTAGGTGGCTCTGTAGTTGGGTGTCTGCCTTTAGCTCAGGTCACATTCCCAGTGTCCTGGGATCAAGCACTGCATTGGGCTCCCTGCTGGGCAGGAATCCTGCTTCTCCCTCTCCCACTCCCCCTGCCTGTGTTCCCTCTCCCGCTGTGTCTCTCTTGGTCAAATAAATAAATAAATAATCTCTTTAAAAAAAGAAAAGTTGCTTTTCAAGGGAAAAAAATCAGTCTTCAATTCCTGAGGATGAAAACCTTTAAAACAACCATGTGAACATAAACATGGGTTTGGGACTTAAGATATTTCGAGCATGGGGGTGCCTGGGTGGCTCAGTGGGTAAAAGCCTCTGCCTTTGTCTCGGGTCATGATTCCAGGGTCCTGGGATCAAGCCCCGAATCCGGGCTCTCTGCTCAGCAGGGAGCCTGCATCCCGCCCAGCCTGCCTCTCTGCCTACTTGTGATCTCTCTCGGTCAAATAAATAAATAAAATCTTTGGGGAAAAAAAAAAAGATATTTCAAGCATGATTCATGGCAACTTCAAGTGTAAAATTTACTGAAGGAACAGGAAAAGGCACTGACACAATTTGCTTAAGAGAGCGTACAAATGTTCTAGAAAGCAATTTGCCAACATTACCAGAAGCATCAAAAATGTACACATGTTTTAACCCAATAATTGCACTTTCAGGAATTTATCCAAATGAAGTAATACTGGATTTGGGCACAGATGTTCACCACAGCATTATTTATATGTGTGTTAAATGTTAACAACCTAAATGTCCACCATCCGAAGATTTATTAAATAAGCAATGCTAGACTCATGTACCATTAAATGGGATGACTTTAGGGCAGAAACAGTATTTGAAGAGACAATGGTTCTGAATTTCTGGATTTAAAAAAATTTGTCGTTCTATTGGCTCCATGTAACACACAAAGCCATGATACAACACAAGTAGCATGCTATACAACTTACCCTTAGACAGATACAAATCTGTTATGTGTACCTAACATCTGGGGGGTGGATAACATCTACAACAGGAAAAGAAATTTCTTCCTGACCAAAGCAAAAGTACAGTGACACTTCATTTATCTCCCTATCTGTCGGCAGTGTTAATTATTCAGGTCAGCACTAAACATTAAAGGCATGTGGTCAGGTAAGCTCGTTATGATGGGACAAGGGCAAGGAAGCTCCAACTCTTAGAGAGTCAGAAAGAAACACTCAAAAAAGAATCACAGCCAGTCCATTAAGAATCACAGTCGGTCCATTAATCCGGAGAATGTTCCCAGTGATCGGCACTAGCTAGAAAAAACAAACTTCTGAGGAATAAAGGAGCAGTAAGAAAAGCAGGGCAGAAGAAAGAAGAAACCACGAAAAGGTGAGCGTGGCAGGCAGCAGAGACGGCAGGGGTAAGTGGGAAGATCAGAAGCAGAAGCAATCAGAAGTGACATCAAGAGCAGTTGGGGCACATACAGGGACAGAAGAAAGGAGGTAAGACTGTTCCAAAAGGGTAGCACACCATTTAGATTTCTTAGCCTCTAATGAACCATCAAGCAGGGGTGATTGTGCAGCATGCAGAGAAAACAGTGATGCAGTCAGTGTGGTACGAGCAGCACCCCAAGACATCTACACCCTGATCCCTGGAATCCATGACTGTGCCATGTTATGCGGCAGATATAATTAAGTGGTGTATTTGAAATAAGGAGGTTATCCTAGATTACCTGGGTGGACCCACTCTAATCACATGAGCCTTAAAAGCAGAAAAGTTTCCCCAGCTGGAATCAGACAGATGTGGCAAAAAGACGAAGTCAGAGATTCCAAGGGAGAGAGGATTTAATACATCATTGGTGACTCTGAGACAACACAAGAGCCAAATCCAAGAATGGGAGAGAAGGCTCCAGAAGCTAAGAATGCTCCAGCAGGCAAGGAGATAAGGATGTTGGTCCTGTAACCACAAGAAACTGGATTCTTCGTCAACTCTGAAGCAGAATCTTCCCAGAGCCTCCAGATAAGGGGCCAGTCAGCCCACACCTTGCTTGATCCTGGCCTTTCGAGACCCAACATCAAGAAACCAACCAAGGCAGCATGGACATGTGGCCCAAAGAAATGTGAGATAATACATTTGTGTTGTTTTAAGTCACTAAGTTTGTGCTGATTTGTTGCAGCCACAAGAGGAAACCAACACAAAGAACAACCACAGTCTAGGTTAATCCTACACTGTGAAGCTGGAAGCAGGCCAGACAACATGCATCGGAACTCAGGGTTGGGGGATAAGCTAACTTAAGAAGCAACTGAGGCCTATCATGTAAAAAGATATGCACCTCTACAAGTATAATTCAGCACTCTGTACGGTTCAGTTCAGGAGAAACTTTCCTCAGACTCTTTGACTCAGCATGAAGCTGTAGGGCAGTAAGTATACTTGGTCCATAGAAAAATCACATGGTGTTTGGTAGCTTATAAACAAATAATAACGTAGCAGGAGGGTTAGCACGAACTATGTATGAAAGTCATTCCACAGTGATAATTCCAATAATAAAGTCTGTGTACCTTTAGTAGAATGTCAGGGTTTTTATAAGCAAATACAGCTCGTGTCAACATAGTTCATATGGACTTTTTACTCCATCATTGTTAAGTCAAATGTTTCTTTTTTTTACACATCGTTTTCCACTTACGCATTCAACAAATGTTAATGAGGCCCAACACACGTCTACCCCTGGATGGGCACTGAGGCTACTGACGTACACAGACTGACATGTTTTCTGATGTCTGGACAGTGAGCAGCTAGGGACGGATTATGAAAACAACTCCCAACTAAAATCTATAAAATAATGCTATGGTCTTTTCAAAGAATCCATTTCTGAGTGTTATCTCTGCTCCGACTGGTTTTCAGAGTGTGTGCAAATGAATCTGTTCCATTTTAGCAAAGCTTCCAAATGCTGCTCCCAGCAAATGCCCTCAGAGTAAGTGGAATGAAAACAGGCAAATTGCTTTTCTCTGTGCTAATTCTGCAGTCTCCTGGCAATAAATGATGCCTGCAGAGAGGAAGGCAAGAAAGGGCCAGCTCGGACAAGTGGCTCCTGGAGCCCAAACATTCTGGACCTTTGCTAACACCATCACAGAACGGACCTCTTAGCATAAAGTTATGTGACTGCTAAACAGCTCGGGCCATGTTTCGTCGCCAAACACAACCCAGAGCAAGCACGTCCTGGAGAACTTTCAACTATCGGCCAGGCTTCTGACGACTCTATCTCCAGGAAATCCGACTGGGACTTAAATCATAGTCTAACATCAACAATACTAATTTTTAATATAAAGCTATACATTAAGGAAAACTTAAGGGGAAATTGTATGGTTTAGTATCACGTTTTCATAAATAGCATCCTTTTCTAATAATGAAGTATATCTCCATTCATCAAAAGACTCTAGCACATGAAATAAAATATCTGGAATCTGTTTCAAAATTTTCCAGTGTGTAGATCTGGTGGGGGGATGAGATAAGTTTAAGTTGGTAATTAGTAAACCTAGATGACAGAGGGCCACTTGGGGGGCTCAGTAGGTTGAGCATCTGACTCTTGGGCTTTGGCTCAGGTCATAATCCCAGGGTCCTGGGCCTGAGCCCCGAGTTAGGCTCCGTGCTTAGCGGGGAGTCTGCTTGTCCCTCTGCTCCTCCCCCCATTAATGGTCATGCTCATGTGCACTCACTCTCTCTCAAATAAATAAAATTTTTAAAAAGGAGAGGGAATTCATTATACTATTCTACTTACGATTATTTGAAACTTCCTACAACAGAAAGTGAAATAAAACAAGACTCTAGTACAAATGCAAACCTCAAAACAATTTAATGGAAGTAAAATAAAATCCTGGGGAGAGAAGGAGATAAAGTGACAAAAACAACCTCTTGCTTACTACACCTCAGTTATTTAAAATTACTGAGTATTCTCAGACATGCTATAAATAATCAATATTTTTAAATAGCCAGGTGTATAAATAATTTGATGAACCGCTGTGTTAGTGACAGAAACAACAGATGGTATCTGTGGCATCAGTGAAGAGTATTTTCTAAAAAGTTAAAAAAAAAAAAATCAAATCTGGGCGATGGCTGCTTTGGCCTTTAATTACACAATCCTCTTATTAAAAGAGAAAAGCCACAAAGAAAGAGAAAGAGAGAAAGGCCACACTACACTTTCCTGGATGCACCGTAACCATTACTCACTTATCAAATATTTACTGAGCAGCCACTACATACAAAGTGTGGGGCAAGGCCTAAGGGGCTATAAAAAGTATACAGAACTGGATTTCTGCCTTCAGGGAGTTTATGGTTTTTAGAAAAGCAAGTGGATTGAACATATTCTATTTACTTCACTTTTACAAGAAAAATACAGAGCAAACTGCAGGATCTTGCTTGCAATCAGTCCACGTTTGGACCCTGGCTTGAATCTGGCTGACCTATTGTACGTAAACTGATGCTTCCACTCCCAAGTCCGTAAGAAGATTTTACTCTATTGTAGTTAAGGATGTGCAAAGAATATAATGATTTTACAATATTTTAATTTAAAAAAACAGTAAAATATAAAAATTTCGACCTGGATTCCCCACTCCCCATACACCCTAAACTCCTCGCTGGTCCCTGCAGAGCCCGCTCTCTCACACCTCTGACCTTTTGTATAAGCTCTTTCTTAAGCTTCATTCATTCATCTCAAAAAATTCTTTGAAGCACCTGTGATGAGCCAGTGTTGTTCTAGGCACAGAGGCCAGTGCAGTAAGTAATACAGGCAAAAATCTCTGCCCTGACGGAGCTTTTATATCCTAGTTTCTGAAATGTCTGCTCAGTCTAGCACTATCCCCCTCTATTCAGTGGACTGCTAAATAAGAACTCTGTGGTGGAAACTGCCTTGAATCCACCTGCCTCCTCTGACCATCATCCTCCAACATCTGCCACAAAGGACTCAGGGGGCCTCATGTGCTCCCTTATGCTTCTCTAACACCTACCCCAGCAGCTGGCACAGAGAAGCAACTTAACTATCTGATAAATAAGTTGATTATTAATTAATATTTTAAAGGTTTAGAAATCTAGACGACTTGTTTATACAAGATGTTTAATCCCCTAGAAATCCCAAATCAGTAAAACATGACTGCACATTCAGACCATTTTTATTTAATAATATACAATGGTATATTAACACAGAAGTAGTTCTCTTCTCAGCTTAATACCTATTCAGCTCAAAGATTTTCAAGATATTAAACCATTAATTAGCGTTCACATATCAGGTTTTACATTTTTAAAATGAAGCCCCAAACTGACATATTCTTTTACTTCATTCCTGTCAATAAATTTCATACCATACTGATGACTATAAACACACCAAAAAAACCAGAGCAGATACTAAACACGTTATTCTCATAACTTTCTTTTCTAGATGGTAGGTGCAAGCCTATTTTTTTCAGGCACTGTAGCAAACACAGCAGCTGTCCCTGCCCAAAATAACTGGTTCAAAAGCAGACATGGCCCTGACTGACTCACCTCCACTCCTGACTGGACTACTTCCCACACAACAAATATAGGTCAAGTCAATTAATCCTCAAGAAGTCAACCGAATTTTCTCACTGGGTCAAATATTACTTGAAATGAATTGATCAACACAGGTTAGGAACTGTTTTCGACAAACACTATTATATAATATTATTTCTTGTAATAATACGCTCTGAGGGCTCTTTTTAATGAGTGTTAACAGTCTTTTAAACTGCTTTGTTGTATTCACATCATGCTAAATAAACGCCTATCAGCAGAGAGGACAGGGAGGTATCATACAAAGGACACAAAAGCAATCAGATACTTGGAAACTTTTTTGAGGATGATTATGACCTTGAGCATGGCTACACACCACACTGTATTGTCACGTGCATATCCGAACTAAACAAGCTCCTTGAAGAGACTGCTTGCCACCCAATGTAACCTTCATTTCCAATACTTGAAGAAACTTGCAGCCCAGTGAACCTTGGGCCATTCTGTGCTGTTCTCTCCCTCTACCCTCTTCGACTCCGAGAGCAGGCTTTACCTTGGGGGGTGACTGCTGCAGTTTGTTGGTATTTCCTGAATGCTGCAGTCGTAGAGCCCGGGGGATAAATTCAGGTGCCAGTGGATTCAACACATACGTCTTCTTGAGTTCTAAAGCCTCTAGCTGAGCTTTGATCTGTTCAAAAGTGATTCCGTGTAGGCTATTATTTTCATGACACAGGGCAATAAACCGTTCCCAAAATTTCCTACAGAAAAGATTTATTAGAAGATCAGTATACAATTTCAGTGGATAAAATCACAGAAACGAACATAAGCAACTAAAGATAGTTTCAAATTCCCTCTTCCCACCCCAAATCCTCAGATCAACATTCACCTGACGATGATTCAGGTATAATCTTTCTACCAGATCACAAGACTCCAGAAATTCGATTCTGAAACTACAGTCAAGTCAAATATTGTGGAAAATACAAATTATGCTCTCAATTAATTTTGCCTGACCAATGCAAGTAATGTGGTCAATGCTCAATTATCCACACTAATCTAAAAATGACAGTTTTGTTATCTACATAAGTAAGGATTTCAAAACTGATGCTAACTCATTTTACAGATGATTTGTACTTAATACATACTTACATATACGTTATAGACACACACAAATATAGACATATATAAATCAGACTAATCTGAATTATGGGGCCAAAGGAACCTGGTGCTAGATGACTAAGAAAAGCCAACTCATGACATAAATCTGAACCACAAAGTAGATAATCCTCAAGGAAGATACTTAAGAAATAACTAGCTATTCCTGTATTTTCTCTTACTTAAACAGATGCCTTGTCACAAGCAGAACACAGAACATTAACTAAGAGAGTTAAGGTGATTATGAAAAATGCAGGAAGTTAGATGTGAATTTTAATGTTGATTATTCATTTCCTAATCAAATTAATAAATAGTAAAGGGAAAAAAATTCAAAAACTTGTTACAGTTGGATAGCTGTCTTCCTACAGGTTTGGAAACTGATCTTTAAATATCAAAAAAATTAAATACATATTACAAAAGACAACACAAATTTTTAAAAATTTTAAATGGCTATTATAAATATGCATACCTATCTTTAACATGAGGTTCAAATAATGTTTTATTACACTATAAAAGATACATGAAATGGTTTCTTCCCAAGTTGGTATCCTTGTGTCCAGGTGGACAAGAAGTAATCAAGATAGCTTCAAGAAGCATAAATGAAAAGGTTTATATTATAAAAGTTAGTATATGAGTGGGAAATGGGTTATTCATACATTCATAAAACTTCGCACGGTTTAATTTTGAACTATGTTTCTCTTACATATGTCTTTTATGCTTTTTTAAAGATGAGTTTAAGAAATGGATCCAAAAGAAATTTCAGGTCTATATGTCAACAACAAGTATTACAAAATGTTAAATAGCATTTCTGACAATAAGATATAAAGGATAACAAAATAGTCATTCAGCTACAGGAAGTATGTGTTGCTAAGAAATGCACACTAGTAACCTTTATTTTTATTAAGAACCCTTCTGGGGGTGCCAGGGTGGCTGAGTCTTGGTTTCAGCTCAGGTCAAGATCTCCGGGTCATGATCTTGGGATCATGAGATGGAGCCCCACGACAAGCTCCAGGCTCACTGCAGAGACTGCTTGCCCCGCTCCCTCCCACTCTGCTCCTCCCTGCTCTCCCCCCCCACGCCAAAACATACATACATACATACATACACATACATACATACATACATAAATGTATGTGACCTTAGGGGGAAAAAAGAACTCTTCTGAAGGAATCAGGCTTTTTTCTCACAGCTAAGAAAGATAAGCTAAGGAAGAACTACCTTTCTATTATTTATTTATTTATTTGAAAGAGATAGAGTGTGTGAAAGAGAGCACAAGCAGGGGGAGCTGCAGAAGGAGAGGGAGAAGCAGGGCTCAATTCCAGGACCTTGAAATCAAGACCTAAGTCAAAGGCAGACACTTAACCAACTGAGCCACCTAGGTACCCTGGATTATCTTTAATATAGCACTAAGAAGCTAAAATCCATAAACTTTTCTGCCCTTTTGATTTAAATAAAGCCACAGTATTCAACTGTGGGAACATTTATCAACATGATTCTACATGCTACATTCAGAAGTTTCTTTGGTCTAATTGATAAAGTATCAATTTCATAAAATGGCATTTCATATTTGGGTTGAAATTTAAGACACAGCAACTTTTACTCTAAGTTTTTAATACCAATTTTTTATAACAGATTTTCATTTCCAGCATAGAACTTGTTCTATGTTTAAGCTCCTTTTAAAATCCCATACCCTGCTCCTATACCGGCCTCACTGACCTCAGCTGCTCTTGAACAAGAGCTGAAGTTACACAGAGTTAATTAAGCAGAACCTTCCAACAACCCCACAGTTCAAGAGAAGCTAGTAGCTCAGTGACAGTCTTGGTCTACAAGATGTCAGGGATCTCGAAGACACAGGCTTAGAGCTAATGGACACCATTTCAGAACAATAAACACAGTAAGTTAATCAAGTTAAACAAGTTCTGAAAGTAACCTGAAATCTCTATTTTAAATCTCACTTATCCTTTGAATGACCCACTGGTATGGGGAAGTGGTCAAGAACATGGATTCCAGAACTTCGCTCTGGGGCTTTGGTCATGGCTCTGTCATTCAGCTGTGTAACTTCAGGCAATTCAATAACTTAATCTCTCTCTGTAGCTCAATTTCCACATGTGTAAAACAAGACACCAACAGTATTATTATTATACTTTCTCACTTTTAAATTTTCAGAGAAATGTATTTTTTCCTTCAAAAAAAAATTTTTTTTAAAGATTTTATTTATCTATTTGACAGACAGAGATCACAAGTAGGCAGAGAGGCAGGCAGAGACAGAGAGTGAGGAAAGCAGGCTCCCCCCACCGTTGAGCAGAGAGCCCGATGTGGGGCTCGATCCCAGGACCCTGGGATCATGACCTGAGCTAAAGGAAGAGGCTTTAACCCACTGAGCCACCCAGGTGCCCTTCCTTCAAAAATTCTTAAAGTTGAAAATTTTCCTTTTCTTAGGGCTCCTGGGTCTGCCTTCGGCTCAGGTGGGGATCCCAGGGTCCTGGGATCCAGCAAGCCCCACATCGGGCTCCCTGCCCAGCAGGAAGCCTCTTCCTCCCTCTCCCACTCCCCTTGCTTGTGTTCCCTCTCTCCCTCTCTTTCTCTGTCAGATAAATTTTAAAAATCTTTAAAAAAATAATTTTTTTTCTTTTCTCTCTTCATGTAGGCTCACAGCCCTTGAACTCCACAATACTTTATTAAATACTATGTATGGTATTATGAGGCACTTGAGAACTTCAACTATATTCAGACTGAGAAGACTTCACCACTGTGGCTATTCATAGGGTGCACTAATTCTGAGGCCCATCCCTAAAATTTTCACATATTATTATGACAACAATTTGAACTAGAGAACCCAAGTATGTTTCTACATTGTAATATAATTACAAGTATTT
Source organism: Mustela nigripes (assembly GCF_022355385.1). Classification (NCBI taxonomy): domain Eukaryota; kingdom Metazoa; phylum Chordata; class Mammalia; order Carnivora; family Mustelidae; genus Mustela; species Mustela nigripes. The sequence goes on from NC_081572.1 coordinate 13,008,826, forward strand.
CAAAGAAGATAACCTTAATTTTAGTTACCACATGAACAAAGTTTGGTTTTGTTTTTATGCTAACCTTGCTTCTAAGATCACCGACAAAACAGTGAAAAATCACTGAGCATCCTTAAGTTATAGAGAGTGCATATGTATACATACACATATACATACATCTGAAATACAATTTTATCTCACTCAGTAAATGGAATTTGCTAATGAAGAAATCCAGTTCACAGGAAAACCTCTTCCCAACACACTGATTTGGAGAAATGTATGACTCCTCCCGGCCCTCCCCATACGCTGTAGATTTATACAAGCATTTTCTTCAGTTCCTGGGAAAGGCAGGGTAAGCCAGAGAGAAGAGTTTGGGTTTTGAAGTCGGTGTGACATCTGTTTGAGTGAACCACTTAATAGGTAAATGACCTTGGGTAGTAATTTAAACTCTTTGAATCAGGCAGCCCATTTAAAATGCAAATAAAATTCACACATTGCAGGGTTGTTGGGATGACTGAATAAGGCTAAGTGTGCAGAGCACTTAACCAAGCACCTGGCAAGAGAAAGCTGTCAGTAAACAGCAGATACTATTCGTTGACTTGGTGAGCTGGCGAGGAGGAAGGTCACTACATTCACTTTAGGTTAACAGATAAATTCTATTTAAAAATACAACAAAAAGGGGTGCCTGGGTGGCTCAGTCGGTTAAGCAACTGCCTTCAGCTCGAGTCATGATCCCAGGGTCCTGGGATCGAGTCCCACATCCAGCTCCCTGCTCAGCAGAGAGCCTGCTTCTCCCTCTCCCTCTGCCTGCCACTCTGCTTGCTTGTGCTATCTCTCTGTCAAATAAATAAATAAAATCCCCCCCCAAAAAAAGAAAATACAACAAAAAGATTATGTAATGGTTGCCTTCTAAAGATTATTTATTTATTTATTTGACAGACAGAAATCACAAGTAGGCAGAGAGGCAGGCAGAGAGAGAAGGTGGGGCGGGGGCAGGGGGCAGGCTCCCCACACCGTTGAGCAGAGCCCGATGGCGGGGCTTGATCCCAGGACCCTAGGATCATGACCTGAGCCGAAGGCAGAGGCTTAACCCACTGAGCCACCCAGGTGCCCCTAACAGTTGCCATCTACACTGGTATACTATATACCATAATTATTCCTTGAAAATTTAATAAATATTTGGAAATATATTAGTTTTTCACAAATACTGAATGGGACACAGGGGGCGTGGCTGATTAACTCAAACTACAAAGAATCCATTCCTCTGTTACTACAGTGCCTAAGAATCATACATGTAGGGACACCTGGGCGGCTCAGTCAGTTTGGGCCTTCGGCACAAGTCATAACCCCAGAGTCCTAGGATCAAGCCCTGCAAATCTGCATTGGGCAACCTGCTCAGCGGGGGATCAGCTTCTCCCTCTGCCCCTCACCCCACTCTCGTGCTCTCCTTCACTCTTTCTCTCAAATAAATATAATCTTAAAAAAATAAATAGATAAAGGCCATATACAACAAGTCCACAGCTGAAAAGCTGAAATACTTAGTGAAAAGCTGAAAGCTTTGGAGGAAAAAAAAAAAAAAAACATGTATGTCCCCCAAGTTTACTTGTATTATGAGATTAAATTAATTTCTAATGAAATTTAAAAGATTAAAGCACAAATACCCACACACTTCAACTATCAGCTCTTGAATTAAAGCCCTGATTAAACTGTCCAAATAACACAGATAACCAGCATTCCAAATTAGCTATACATCACGTGATTTTTTTCTCCCTAGTTAACCTCTTACACTCCGCTGTATAGTAAGAAATAAGCAAACAATAGGCCTGGCTACAAGTTAAAAATTAGCCCTAGATAATCCTGACAACATGGCCTCAGAATTATTCACCTAATTGCTCTGAGAAAATAACAATTTATGTCACAGAAGGGGTGAAAAATGCTTATCTCATGGAATTCAGAGCGTAATACAACTCTACAAAAGGAATAATCATTTTTGAAAGATAATATTCATATTGACAAATGTTTGACATTATTTATAAAAGGAGTCTACAACAAATCTGGCTCAAGGCTATTGTTATATCTACTTACTCCCCCAGTAGTTTCTAATTTGTTTTTCCCCTAGTTTTTTTTTAATAAGTTGTCCTATTTTATATGTGCTTTAATCTATTAAATTCTAACCAAAGTGTATGTATTCTCACATTTTTCTAATGATAAATATAAACAAAATGGTAAATATCACAGCAATATGCTTTCAATGTATTATAAAGTAATTAAAGTTACGCCTAAAATTCTTAGGAGAAAAGCTAAATTATTACACTTAGTTTTATTCATTTGTAACTTGGAATTAATACATTCCTTTCCCCAACTTTTCATCATTAGTGACTAAAAATGAACAGAAATCCATCTTTTAAGTATGAAATTAAAGATATTTTGGGGGTGCCTGGGTGGCTCAGTTGATTAAGTGTCTGATCATGATGTTGGTGTCCTGAAATCGAACCCTGCATCGGGCTCCCTGCTCAGTGGGGAGTCTGCTTTTCCCTCTCTTTCTCTCTTCCCTCTCTTTCTCTCGTTCTCAAATAAATGATAAAATCTTTTAAAAAAAAAAAAAAAGAAGAGATTTTACAACAGGACTGTTTAGCTATGCATAAATAAGCCATGGACCACTCAAGTTTTGTGGATTTTTTAAATTTTTTCATTATTTTTTTGAAGATTTTATTTATTTATTTGTCAGAGAGAGAGAGAGAGAGAGAGCATGAGTGGGAAGGAGGGGCAGAGACAGAGGGAGAAGCAGGCTCCCCACTGAGCAGGGAGCCCCAAGTGGGACTTGATCCCAGTACCCTGGGACCATGACCATGAAGGCAGTCACTTAACCAACTGAGCCACCCAGGAGTCCCATGGATTTTTTTAAAATAAAAGGTTATTTTTTATAACCTAATCATAAATTAAAACTACTTGATTCCTTTATTAATGGCTTTCCCCTATAAAGTATATTAACTTCTTCTGGAGTCTTAAACTCTAATACACGCAGATTATTATTAAAAGTCCCAGTTGTTTCCTTTCCCCATAGAATTTTTCTTCCTGCTGAAACAGGAAAACAGACAATAAAACGCTGCCATATCTATATTGCAATAGAAAAGGTGGTTTAGGCCACTTCTTAACAGCTCTGTCTACTTTAATTCTAACTATCAAAAAGAAATAATTACCCAAGGCATATTCGGAACTGTCTACATCGCTTTCTACTATCTGAATTCACGTTAACAGGTCCAGAATACTTCCACAACTTTAATTAATCCCTACTGTATTTCTTTTCCATAAATAATATAGGCTATAAATTTCTGTTCAACTGTTTTTTGTTAATGGTAACATAAGTTTCAACACTATAAAGACCAAGCCTCATATTACTAGCCTCAAACAGTTAAAATTCCTATTACCTGGAAGTGTATAAAATATTTTGATATTTTAACTACATTTTAGTAGAAAATATAGGAATACTAGCAACACTATTCAAACACAAGTAATAACCACTCCTAACCTCCTTAATTTTAAGACCCTTGGATTAACCAAACACCAAGAATCATTTACACTGAGAAGCCCTGAGAGAAAGGAAGTAGAGAAGGAAATTCACCAAAAACAAGCTCACACAATAATGAAGGGGGAAAAAATTCACCAAAAACAAGCTCACACAATAATGAAGGGGGAAAAAATAAAATAATATCAATAAAAAATTCAATCTCCATCAAAGATACACATATACACAAAACCACCTCAGGACCTTTGCACAAGCTGTTCCCTCTTCCTGGAACACTTTTACCCAGATATCAGCATAGCTCGCTCCTTCACTTCAAAGTCAGCTTCTCAGTGAGGGAAGCTCTGACCACACTCCATAAATCACAAAGCAGCCTGCTGCACCCCCATCACTCCTAATTCTCCCTTATGTTCTATTTCTCTTTCACTGAACTTACCACATACAGTATTCTTGTTCTGTTTAATCTCAGTCTTCCTCTCCTCCCCAATAAAACATAAAGCCCATAAAGGCAGAGATTTTTATTCATTTCTGTCACTGATACATTCTTAGTGGCTAGAAAGGCGCTTAGAACATAGCATGCACTCAGGAAATACCTGCTGCGTGATGACTGAAAGAATACATAATTACGAACATAATGAAGAGACCCAAAGCAATATATTTTTGTGTTCCCACTGGTATCAGGTGACTGAACCTGATTTTAATTAGACAAGAGGTCATATAAATAAGTATATACATAGGGATGCGAATTACTGTACATTTTCCCCTTTAGTGTTTTAGGAACACAGAATTACCTGCATCTTCCAATAGAGCACAGAGCAATGGGATCGCCCACCACAGCAACCAGGGACTGTGCTCTTGTGATGGCGGTATTGAGAAGTTTGTAGTTAGAGAGAAAACCATAATCTAAATCCTCCGTGGAATCTTCCAGCAGCTGCTCTTTCTTCTTAATCGGTGTCTGTTTGTGTTTACAAGTATGCCTTGTACGCACTGTGCTAAGAAACAAAACTCTGAACTGTTTTCCTATAAAAAAATAAATGAATGAAAGACTTAAGATTACTTTGAACCACTGATACAATAAAAGCATTTCAGTTTTTAAATGTTATTGCTAAGTAACAAGTGTCGGTGAGGTTGTGGAGAAACTGAGACTCCTGTGTCCTGCAGGTGGGAATGGCAAATGGTATGCCAAAGACTCTGGAAAGTAGTGTGGCGGCTCCTAAAACAATTAACATAAAACTAAAACACAGAATTAAAATGAAGCATAGAATTAACACAGGATCCAGCAATTCCACTTCTGGGCATTTACCCAAAAGAACTGAAAGCAGGATCTCAAAAATATTTATATATCCGTGTTCATAACAGCATTAGTCACGGGGGCAAAAGGCAGAAACAACCCAAGTGTCCATCGACAGATAAGTGGATAAACAAAAAACACGGTGTATACATACCAAGAAATATCATTCAGCCTTAAAAAGGAAAGACATTCTGACACACGCTACAGCACGGATGAACCCTGAAGACATTACACTAAATAAAATAAGCCAGTCACAAAAGAACAAATACCACAGGACCACACTTCTATGAAGTACCTAGAGTAGTCAAATTCATAGAGAGAAAGCAGAATGGTGGTTCCAAGAGGCTAGGGGGTGGAGGGAAGTGGGACAGGGAGTTTTCATATAATGGGTACAGAGTTTCAGTTTCACAAAATGAAAGGAGTTCTGGAGACAGATGGTGGTGATGGCTGCACAATGAGGTTAATATCCTTAATGCCAATGAACAGTGGTATTTTGTGTATTTTTGAACTGGAGAGCTACTTTCAGAATGAGCATATAAAAATGATTAGAATGATAAATCTTATTAAACTTTTAAAAATATTATTTCTGGAACCAGACTTAATCTCATCTACAGTCCCACTCACTCCATGCAAGGCCCATTCCTTGGACCAGCCTTCTTGCTAAACAAGGCAAACACAGCGGAGTCTGTAAGGAAGGCTTACTGAGAATCTAGTTTGCACAGCATTTTTTCTTATGGTCTTTCTTAGAGTAGCAAATCTATTCCCTCATTCTGTGGCAAATCTATAAATTTCTGAATACAATTTTAATATCAATCTTCAGTCTTCTCTAGCCAAACAACCCAGGTTCATTTCTGACTCGTCCCACGTGGCAGTTTTTAGATCGTGCATTACCTATCCCAGGTCTCCTCTGGGTGCCTCCTACCTTACTGGTAATACTCCTTCTAAATGCATGCCCAGGGGCGCCTGGGTGGCTCAGTGGGTTAAAGCCTCTGCCTTCGGCTCAGGTCATGATCTCGGGGTCCTGGGATTAAGCCCCGCATCGGGCTCTCTGCTCAGCAGGGAACCTGCTTCCTCCTCTCTCTCTGCCTGCCTCTCTGCCTACTTGTGCTCTGTCTGTCAAATAAATAAATAAAATCTTTTAATAAATAAACAAATGCCCAAATGTCCACTATTACCATTACTATTTAACATAATACTGGAAGTCTTGGCCTTAGTCAGACAAAAAAAAAAAAAGAAAAAAGAAAAAAAGAAGGCATCCAAATTGGATAGACAAAGTCAAACTTTCACTATTTGCAGACATGATGTTCAATGCAGAAAACCTGTCAGACATCACCAAAAAATTGCGAGAACTAATAAATGAATTCAGCAAACTCTCAGGATATAAAATCAAAGCGCAGAAATCTGTTGCATTTCTATATACCAAAAATGAAGCAGCAGAAAAAGAAATCAAAAATCGATCCCATTTGCAATTGCAGCAAAATCTAAGATATCTGGGAATAAACCTAACTAAAGAGGTAAAAGATCTGTACTCTAAAAACTACAGAATTCTTATGAAAGAAATTGAAGAAGCCACAAAGAAATGGAAAAGCATTCCATGCTCATGGACTGGAAGAACAAACATTGTTAAAACGTCTATACTACCCCAAAATAATCTACATATTTAATACTATCCCTACTAAAATGCTACCAGCATTTTTCACAGACCTAGAACAAATAATCCTAAAATTTGTATGGAACCACGAAAGACCCCAAATAGCCAAAGCAATTCTGAAAAAGAAAAACAAAACTGGAGGCATCACTATTCTGGATTTCAAGCTATATCACAAAGCTGTAGTCATTAAGACAGTATGGTCCTGGTACAAAACAGACGCACAGATCAATGGAACAGAACATAAAACCCAGAAATGAGCCCAAAACTATATGGTCCACTAATCTTCGACAAAGCAGGACAGAATGTCCAATGGAAAAAATACAGTTTCTTCAACAAACAGACACATGAAAAGATGCTCAACATCACTCATCATCAGGGAAATACAAATCAAAACCGCAATGATGGGCAACCAGGGTGGCTCGGTCGTAAGTGAGAAACCAAACTCGTTTCAGCGCAGGTCATGATCTCAGGGTCCTGGAACTGAGCTGCACACTGGGCTCCGTGCTCAGCACAGAGGCTGTTCGAGATTCTCTTCCTTTCCCTCTCCTTCCCGCTCTGTCCCTCTTCCCCACTCATGTGTGCACGGGCTCTCTCTAAAATAGATAAACTAAAATCTTTAAAAAGAAAAAAATCAAAACCATGTACCTCACACCTGTCAGAATGACTAAAATTAACAACACAAGAAACAACAGGTATTCGCGAGAATGTGGAGAAAGGGGAACCTTCTTGAACACTGGTGGGAATGCAAACTGGTGCAGCCACTCTGGAGAGCAGTCAGCGGTTCCTCAAAAAAATAAAATTGAATTAACTTACAATCTGCAATTGCACTAGTAGGTATTTACCCAAAGGATATACAAATACAGATTCCAAGGGGTATATGCACCCCAGTGTTTACTGTAGCATTATCAACAACAGCCAAACTAGAGAGAGCCCAAATGCCCATCAACTGATGAACGGATAAAGAAGTTTGTACGCACACAATGGACGTCCACACACGCATGCACACGTACACACACACACACCAGAACATTACTCAGCCATCCAAAAGAATGAAATCTTGCAATTTGCAATGACGGGGATGGAACCAGAATGTATCACACTAAGGGAAATAAGTCTATCACAGAAAGACAAATGCCATGTGGAATCTAAGAAACAAAACAGGTTAACATATGGGAAGGTGGAGGAAGGGGAAACAAACCATAAGAGACTCTTAATGACAGAGAACAAACTGAGGGCTGATGGAGGGAGATGGGCGGGGGATGGGCTAGACGGGTGATGGGTATTAAGGAGGGCACCTGTTGTCAAAAGCATGTAAGTGATGAATCACTGAATTTGACTCCTGAAACCAGTACTATATCATATGTTAACTAAAATGTAAATAAATAATGAAACAAATGCCCAGAATCTGAGGGATCTGAACAACACATGGTATAGTGGAACTATTTTGTCCCCATAATCTAAAACTGCATTGCTCTTACCACTGCACATTCCCGAGAAATCTAAAACTGTAATTGTACTGAACTTTTCCAGCACTCATGTGATAATGTTCCTTCATATATTTAAAAGCACAAACTCGGGGTGCCTGGGTGACTCAGTCAGTTAAGCGTCTGACCTCAGCTCAGGTCATGATCTCAGGTCCTGGAACTGAGACCCACGTGGGTCTCCACATTCATTAGGGAGTCTGCTTGTCCCTCTCCCTCTCCCTCCACCCCTGCCTGCCCCTGTTAATAAATAAAGTCTTTTTAAAAAAATTATAAAAAATAAAAGCACAAACTCTATAGCAACTAATTACATGAAGGCAATTTAAATGAGCTGCTGGTAACTATTCATTTAGGAACGTCTATAGGTTAAAAAACAAACTGTGTCTTTAAAAATGCATTTAAACAGAATATGCTTGATAGGTACAAGTTTTTTAAAACCTTTATGAACAAATTTCTCTTCAGATAGAGTATGCTGACATAGGTGTTATACAATACTATGATTACAACTACTGCACACAGATGTAGTGTGTAGCATTCACACCATTACGATCACTGAAAAAATCCATTTGTTCCAGGGCGCTGGGTGGCTCAATGGGTTAAGCTTCTGCCTTTGGCTCAGATCATAATCTCAGGGTCCTGGGATCGAGTCCAGCATCCCTCTCTCTCTGCCTGCCTCTCTGCCTACTTGTGATCTCTGTCTGTCAAATAAATAAATAAAATCTTTTTAAAAAAAAATCCATTTGTTCCTACTTCTTTCATCTGGATACAAAAACTTAATAAACATGTAAATGAGCTTGACCTTTAATTGCCAAATTTGGCATTAAAGATAAAGAACTTGGTATGAAATGAATACACAACCGCTTGTCCAAAAAAAGACCTGGAGAATTAAAAATCAAATGTGTACACACTTTAAGATTTAAGCATCTGAATATGTTAATTCATTTCAATTAATACATACCTTGAACATTTAGCACCCTTTCTACATTAACATCAGATAATCTCTTTTTTCGAAGCTCAGCACGTATCCTGAACACTTGATCAGCATACGGAGTGACCACACCAATACTGCCGTCATCCAACTTCCCCCACGCTACTGGCCACTTCCTTCTCAACTCTTCCACACGTTCCACCACTTCGAATACCTTTAAACACACACACATATGCATATTAAAGATACGGTAACTGAAACAGATGTAGGAAGGATGCCATTTTAGCAAATGTCATTCAAAAATGTCCTCTAAATAGAAGTAATGCTTTGCTGGAATGAACACAAGGAGAAAAATTTTATGTACATTTCAAAGAGTAAAATTCTACCCAAGTAAAATGCACCCAGTGAAAACATGAATGTCAGAAACAATGTAATGGGCTATTGGCCCTCACCCTTCAGTCAGCCTCCATTCTTAAATGGGGCCCGTTTCAATTTCCTAGGTAGAGAGGAGGACTGGGAAAGGGCCATGAAACCGGCAACCCCATCGAGGGAGTCAGGGAAGCCATTCCCCACATTCCCAGGATCTCTCCGTCCATTCAGCCTGTATCAGGCCAGTGAAATGAACAGCCAACTGAAAGATTCCAAGAGTCAGTGCCACCATGAAGTCTCAGCAGTACAAGATCTGGAGCTGTCACCCTCCCCTGTTGATACAACTAAGCAAAGCAGCCAAGAGCTAACACCAAACCACAGCTAGGACTGAGATAAATCTGGACTGGAGAGACACTTCCATAGTTCACTGCCTTCTGGTAGTACAAGTTTGCTCAAGCCATTTCATTAACCTTACAATAAAGTAACACCATTTATTCAATGGTAACTGAATTTATTCAATCTATTTTAATACAATGAACTGATCAAAGTTTCAATGCTTGGCACAGTGGGGGACACAAAGATTAATAAAACATGTTCTTTGCCTGCTGAGTGATTGCTGTATATTTAGAAAACAGATTCCATATATATTCCGTGTGTGTGTGTGTGTGTGTGTGTGTGTGTGTGTGTGTGTGTTTGGAAACAGCAAGCTCAACAGAGGGTTAGGCTAGACTCTAGGGGCATAGAGAAGAAAGTTGTTTGTTTCATTTTTAAGATTTTATTAATTTATTTGAGAGAGAGTGTGCACAGGCGAGCAGAGGGAGAAGCAGAGGACAAGGGGAGAAGGGGGAAAGAATTTCATGTAGACTATGCTTAGGGCCCAAAGTGGGGTTCAATCTCACAACCCTGAGATCAAGCCGTGAGTCGAAACCAAAAGTCAGACGCTCAACCGACTAAGCCACTGAGGTGCCCTGAGAATAAAGTCTCTTAAATTTGTTTTAAATAACATTATTTAATATTGGTTAAAAATATGTACTTATATTTACAGTGTTAAATATACTTAATAAAAATTTGACAGTATTTTTATTCCTTTTAAGAACCTGAGGATTATTAGCTAGGATTCAGTTCTCACTGCCCGATACAAACTCAATGAATGACAGTGGTAGAGACTAGGGTCTCCCCACTGTTATGATGATTTAACATGAAGTGCTTCAGACATACAGACTGTCCAAGGGTTCTGAAGAGTAAGCTAGACTGAAGGCATGGCGCTGTCAGGATAAAGAGTAAGAAAGGTGGGCCAGAGTCTACTGCAATAAAGAATAAGAAAAAACTATTTTCACCCACTTGGTTAAATATGGGGGTGGATGAAAGTTGGGGAGATACCTCTACTGCTCACCCCACCCAAACACACACACAGAGTTCCTACCACTAAGCAATATAGGATCACTTCTCTACCTCATCCCTCTGTGAAGGGATAAGCCTAAAACTGAAGTCAAAATACACAGACTTAGAATGGTGACGTAGGAGCTTGGGGAAACTTCTCTCCCAGACAGACATCTATTAAGCTGGGCAAAATCAGCAATCAGTCTCTGGAGACTGATCAAAGACTTTACAAGAAATTGAGAAGCATTTATTCAACAAAGTGTACAGAAACTCAGTCAGAAGAGGGAGGCCAGAGAATTCAAACTCTGGATGCAGCCATCCCCACGCAGCTCCTACAGAAAGGCTATCTCAGTAGCTGAGAGGCACTTCTGACCTCCCCTACCTCCCTGGGCTGAAAGAGTTACTCCAGGTGGTTTTGGCAGCTGGTGAGCATCACATCCCATTTTCCACAGCTCCAAGCCACAGAAGACCTATATTGAACAGTTAATAGCAGTTGATTTTCTTGTACTGCCTTCTAACTATAGACCTCTGATCAATTTTTTAAAAAGAAAGATGAATTACGGTTACATAATAAGATGCATTTCTTTGTAAATAAAATGAGCAAAGCATGGGACTCAAGAGAAGAAAGGGAAATGGAGATCCAGATCAAGACCCCTTCCTCTAATGACCAACCAATCATACCCCCTCCTCTGGGTTTCCTGAAGTCCAGAATTCCACTCCCTGTACCTAACCCCAGAGACTCTGGCCTGCTGACCCTTAAAGACTTCAGAGGTTTTTGTCTGCTGCCTGATCTGACCGTATTACCCACACTCTCTCTAAACTTAAAAAGTCAGAAACTGTAAGAGAAACATACAAGTTACAGCACATAATGGCTTAGGAACACTGTCAACCGGGCCTGTATAATCTATCTGCAGCACAGGATTCTGCAATTCAAGTCTCATTTAAAATGGTAACTCATTTGAGTATGTACTATGAAATACAGTCTATTTTAGTTAGCTAACAATAATAATCTATGAAAATAATATTGGCTTTTCTTTTAAACAAAGTCATGTATTTTGTATTTTGTCATAAGAAATGTAAACCAAAAAAAAAAAAAAAATAAAGGAAGAAAGAAATGTAAACCAAGGGGTGCCTGGGTGGCTCAGTCAGTTAAGCAGCTGCCTTCAGCTAAGGCCATGATCCCAGGGTCCTGGGATAGAGCCCCCCATCGAGCTCTCTGCTCGGTGGGGAGCCTGCTTCTCCCTCTGCCTGATGCTCCGCCTACTTGTGCACACGCTCCCACTCTCTCTTTCTCTCTCTGTCAAATAAATAAAAAAAATAAATAAAATCTTTAAAAAAAAGATGTAAATCAAATGTAATCAAAATGTAAATCAGTTTTTGTTTCTACAGGAGATTCATTTTAACAAATAAATGTAATACAAAAAGAATAAACTTTACATACTATTTTCATGTAAATGACATACAACAGGATGACAACCCAAAATTATAAATAAACACTCAAGAACAGACCATGTGAATGTGAAAATGTCAACAATCTGCAAAAAACTAAGGTACCTCTGCATTATTATAAAAAGCTGTGCTATTTTTTTCTTGTACATCTTCCCCTCGTGCTGTAAAGAAAGTTAGTGGGTAGAAATCCTTGTGTGCTGGTTGCTTTCCACTGGCCATCAATTTGCCCTCATAGAAGAGCTCAGAGGTGTAACTGCCAAAAAAGACCAAAATAAATAAGTAAATAGACAGTGATTTATCATCAAAATTAACTTCACCCATAAGAAAAAAAATTATCAGTCAACTCTAATAATGCTGCTGTATGTCCTTGATTGATTTTAATTCAAACATCTAACACCTTTGAGGGCAAGACTGTCCCAAAAATTAACCACAGCAATAACAACAGGGTAGGCTCCTGGTATACCATTGCTAAATGAATCTGGTCAGGTATGAAGCCAGAATATAGAAAGGAAAGGAAGAAATGACAATAGTTCAATACGAGATGGGATCTTGCTCTCTGTGGAAATTACTAGCTATTTTCTTGGCTAACACATATTTTTATTTATATGGATCATTTACTTATACATGCAAACACAAAGATATATAGACACTGAAACACACACATCCAAAGGATACTGAAGTCTTCAGGTTCAAAAAGAATACTTTCTACAGATGAAAATACTAAGTACTTGATTCATTACTGACTACAGCAAATGACTGGCAACAAGAGACTCACATTTTGAGAGACTGATAAAGGTCATAGTTAAATCTAAATTTATTTTTATACCTACCCTATTGTTTCCAGAGAAACCCAAAAACAATTTTCACTAACATCATCAATATTATTAAATTATATTAAACTTTAAAAAACTCGGGTGCCTGGGTGGCTCAGTTGGGTTAGAGCCTCTGCCTTCGGCTCAGGTCATGATTCCAGGGTCCTGGGATCGAGCCCCACATTGGGCTTTCTGCTCAGCGGAGAACCTGCTTCCTCCTCTCTCTCTGCCTGCCCCTCTGCCTACTTGTAATCTCTCTATGTCAAATAAATAAATAAAATCTTTAAAAAAAAAAAAAAAAAAAAACCTTTAAAACACTCTTTTTAAGTTTTTGGTGAGGCAGTGACCAGAAAGGAGCAAAAGGGGCTTTCCAGAGTGCTGCTAATGTTCTGTTTCTTAATCTGGAGGTCGGGTTACAAAGGTATGTTCAATTCGTGACTGCTCAATGAGCTATCACTTACGATATTTTTATTTTTATAGATGCATACTGTGTTTAATAGAAACCTTTAAAAACTTCATGACTAAGTTTCACAGGTTTTCCTTCCTTGCTTGCTTCCTCCCTTCTTACTTTTAAAACAAAGGCCCTGTATAACACGGCCAGACATAAACGAAACTACTACATGTTCTGTCAATATATTTGACATACAGTTTTACATACATCTTACATATTTAGTCACAGAAAAACATCCTGACTGGTAGAACCTAAAATTTTCGTTTCCAGGATTGCCCTACTTTATGGAACATGACAGCTGACCTCTGAGGCACTCTTTTTCAGAAATAATATTTCATCGAACTAGCAATGTCAGGGACACCATGTAACTGTGCTGGGAATAGCCTGTCCCTCGTTTCCAGAGCCACAGTGAGCTCCCTCCCCTGAGACTGCAGGAAGTGTGATACACGAGGGGCACACCTACTTGATGATAGCTTCATGGGAGCGGTAGTTCTCACAGAGGAGGATCCTACATGGAAACTCAGCAGGGTAATGCTCATAGAGTCGATCAAGTAATGAAACATGAAGGTTTCTCTCCCTGGCAAACTCGCTGTAAACAAAAGGACTGAGCTGTAACAGACAAACATACAGAGAAAATTTAACTAAATATGCAAGTAGCACTTTTTTAACCTACTTATAAAAAAAAAATCCACTATGCTGAAACCTCTGATGTACTAAATCTCAACATGCCAAATGTTGGAATGAGCAGAATCGAAAATACTTTCTCTGAACAATTTTACTACCATAAAGAACTGGGTTAAAATTTCTAACTCTTGGGGCGCCTGGGTGGCTCAGTGGGTTAAAATTTCTAAATCTTCATTTCAGTATATCGACACAGCACAGGGTTTCCACACATAGGTTAATGAAGGGCTCCCCCAACATAATAAATAGCTATTACTTCAGTGCCTTTCAGAGATGCAACCCTACTGCACCACTGAGGGAGTGAGGCACTTATCTCACTAAAACTGATCAACTATTTAAAAGGGTGAGCTGGAAGGATATACAGCCTATGGTTCAAAAATTTAATGGAATAATCAGTAAAATAATGCTTTTTATCTCATAAAGTATAAGGAGCCATTCTTGATCATACTTTTGATGACTAGAGAACAAAATTAAACTGCTCTTGGCAAAGAAACATAAACAGAATTTCCTCCTCTACATTCAACTCTTTCATGATGTCATCAGAGCTACAATACTACATAGGTTCAACCTCGATCAGAACAGAAGAGAAAGAACTTCAAACCACAGCTCTGTAAAACAAAGATTAACAGAAAAATTCTATTTCTCTTTCCTTATGTGGGTATTGAAATCCATAAACTCAAACACATTCTTTGAGATGTGGGAGATTATTCTGAATTAAGTACGCTGTTTCCCATGATGGCAAAAAAAAAAAAAAAAAAAATCAACCCTTCATGAAAACAAATGTTAGGGACAAGAACTGGGGAACTGTAGGGAGGTCAACTTAAATTTATTTTCTAAAGAAAAGTAAAAATCAAATTTCACACTTAGAAAGCTGGTCTTCAAATTAAAAGCATGACATATAACACTGACAGACTCACTCATTCCACTCTCTATCCAAAGAAGGAAAAAAACAGTGGGATGGTAATTTTCCTTCAGAAAAGGCAGTATTTTTCATTATTAGCACAGAAATATTTAAAGTACTTATACTGTAATACATGGCACAATTTCGTAGGACGTTTTAGAAAACAGAGTATTAAACATTAAAACATAGTTAGTAGCTCCTTCCATACGATGACTCAGAGGGCGCATACCTGCATGTGGTCACCAGCCAAGACAATCCGAGTGTTTTTAGTTGCTAATGCTAGAGGCATAATGGTTTCACACTCCATGGCCTGGGCAGCTTCATCTAATAGAATGTGTGTAAAAAACCCTACAAAGTACAGTATAAACACAGTAAAGCATCTCACAGCGGCAATAAAGGCAGCAGTACTTCTTTCCTTTTCTGCTAAGGAAAGAGTTCAGTGTGCTGATTTCAGAGTTAGGAGTACTTTCAATGCCCATCCCCAATTTAGAAAATCATTAATTTAAATCATTATGTAAAGAACAGAGATGGAAAGAAATAACTATTCTACCCACTAGTAGATATGAAATGGCATCTGGTGCTAAGGGCCCCCGGAAGAACAGCTGACTGAGTACACTTAAAAAAGATGTTTAAAGTACAAGATAGCAGCTTTGCAGCAAAAAGAAGGGCCAGCAACTGAACACTGATAGTCCTTTCATTATCTGTGTGATGAAATATCAAAAATAAAACAATGGCAGTTTATAAGTAACTTTAGCTTTATTGTGCATATTAAATATTAATGAAAATCATACCTGAAATCTAATATAAGGGAGAAAGTTATAATCCAACCTTGACTAAAACAAAGGGAATGTCGATGAGCAGATTCACTAATCTGATTATTAGGGGGTTTTGTGTGTGTCTGGTGTATCTATAAAATTACTTGTCTAAGAGCCTACTCTGGCTGAAAAACAAAATCACCAGCGTGCAAAAAGGAACACACAGAAGCCAACCATCTAGAGTAAGAGGCATCCCACATCTTAGTGCTACGGCCACTCACACTGGAGCACAGGATTCTGTATCCAGAGGGAGGAGGAAGTCCTTTTGCCCTAAGTGGGGAAAGAGGCAAAAATCCTACGGTCTCAATACGGAGAAGGAAAAAGTTCTCCCCTGCTGCCAATACACAGAGTTAGGAAGAAAGGGGCCTTCTTTTTACTAGCATAGCAAAAGAACGAAGCAGTTTCTCAACAGAATGACAGTTATAAAACTCTGGATTGATGAGTCTCCTGGGAGGAGGGCTCAAGAACCAAACCTCCGTTTCTATACCTATGTCTACGAATATCAGCAAGTCCCAAACCATTTTTTATGCAACTTGTTTTTAGGTTGGGAATCTTCTAAATCTTACTGACCAGCAGTAATGACCACCATCATTCAGACGAAAGGTTATGGTTACGGTTGATAGTGTAAGTATCAACAACTTATTTATTTCCTGACAGTGGCCCAAACATGACAGAGCCTTGTACATTTTTCTCCCTGTTAAGGGAACTCTGTGCTTTTTGTTCTACAAAACTAATTACTTGAAAACCACTGTTTTCATTAGATGACACTTTAATTAAATAGAGCTAGGCTTGAATCATGAAACTGGATATATCATGAAACTGTTAGAGCTATCACTTAAGCTAGCACAGAGAACTTGAATTAATCAAACTGATTTAGCCTGAGCCTTGGTTTTCTCTTCTGCCAAAGAACCCTCCCTCCACAGGGCTGATATGAGAATTAAATGAAATCAAATATAAGTAAGCCCAGAACAAAGCACATGGGCAACTTTTAAGTATTCTTCCATATTCTGGCTCTTCAAAGCCATTCTACACTTTCCCACAAAAGTATACTGTCTAGGAGGTTTGGGAATTTCATCTAAGCGGCAAAAAGGCAGAGTATAACCATGAAGTAATGAGACTGATTGTTAAATAAACATACCAAAATTTACATTTCAAATAAGTGCTGTTCCATTCAAAGAAGTCAGTTGGGAGGAAATAGAACTCACTCCAATGATGCAGTCACTGTTCAAAACATTTTTGAAACTCTGCTTTTGTAACTGCCCTCACCAGCCAGCTATGAGCTGTATGCACAAGAAAATAAGTCTCATTACATAAGAGGCACGTCTCTCTCCCTTTTTTTTTTTTTTTTTACTCCTAATGGCACTGCTCAGTTTGATCACCTACCTTATTTACCAGACGTGGCTCAGAAAGATTTTGAAGCTCTTCTAAAATTAAATCTACCCTCAAAAAAGAAAGTTTGGCCACCATTCATTCATTTAAGATAAAGAGAGGTTTATCAAGGGCCTCCAGGTGTCTATACCCTGGGCCAGATGCCAGGAATTCAAGGTGAAGAGAACAGTATCTACCTTCCAGGGACTGGAAAGTTCAAAAGAATCTGTCACTGGCTCTGAAAGCAATTCCAAAAGAAGAGAGCAAAAAAGTGTTGAGCAATGTCAACCATTATAATATGGCAGTAATAAATGAATATTCTTCCAAAGCAAATACCTTAAAGTGGTACCACTTTTTGATGGTTAAGTTCTCCCACAGTTATCAGAATTACTTGTCATCTTATATCTGTACTTCATATAATATTAGTTTGATTTTACAGATACTGTACTTAAATATAATAATCTTAATAACATGTCTGAAAAACCTATCATGATTGCTGTCTCTACACTGTATAACACACAGCATTTTAAAACAAAAACTTGAAAAAATTGTTAAAAAAAAAACACATACTATCCAAATTTGAATTTTTCACATGGCCAATAGTAAGTAAATACCATCTGATAAGAGAACAAACAGAATAGTGGTCACTCAAATGTCTAAACTAGGGGTTGACTTTGTTGGTTTTTTGTTTTTGTTTTCTTTTTTTGGTAAAAGGCCAAACAGTATATATTTTAGGTTTTGATGGCCATACAATCTCTGCTGCATCTACTCAACTCAGCTACTGTGGCACAAAGGCACCCATACATAAAAAATAGGTAAATAAATGGGCATGGCTGTGTTCCGTCCAATAAAACTTTATTTATAAAAACAGACAACAGGCCAGATTTGGCCCACAGACTATATAGTTTGCCAACCCCTGGTCTAAACTGAATGCAGAAGCCCTATGCATTCAGAGACACCCTATCTGTGTCTTGAGTCAGCATACCAGGTTCAAGGTCCAACTGACAGAGGTACTGGGAAGTATTCAATGTAACAACAACCACTCGGTGTTTAAGAATATCTTCTTTCTGTGGCATCTGAAAGGTGGAATGTGCGCTTGAGATCAAACAGTACTGATGCACAACTGGGTGGACAGTCTTTACCCAGCGATTTCTGAAATATACCCTATAAAAGAAGATAATATTTCCTATTTATATTTATTAACATCTTACCAGCATAATCAAAAAATTAACATTATTGTGTTAAGACTACCATATCTGGACATTAACAAATAAATCTGGTAACCATTAACACTCTACTGAGTTAGAATTTAACATACAACTGTATATTACATATAAATGTACGTGACTATGCCCTACCAAAAACGGATTCAAACAGAGAGCATATGCACTATCATAAAATAAATACCTAATTATTTTTAAGTGTTCAGATCAATCTTACAACAGAATTACCAACAGTTTCATAAACACTATATAGTTTTTTAAGTTCAAAACATTCCCATTTAGGAATTACTTTTTTTCCAGAATAATCTTACAAAAATACACTTAATTAATATTGTAATTACCTATGCTAGTAAAAAATAGTGAATTGCACACCTACAACAGAAACTTACAAGTTATCTGTATTTCACTTCAGAATATATTCTGAACACCCATGTTTAAATCTAAAGGAGGTTTATCTATATTATCTAAGGGAGATTTAAAAATAAATTTAAATTTTGGACAATCAAAAAATCTTAAAAGCATATCTCCATTAACTGCAAAAGAAAAATACCAATAGGCCTCATGCGACAGACTACTAAAATGGTACAGAAACAAGGCATCCATCCATCCACCCACTCAGTACAACAAAGATATACTGGGTGTCTGCTATGTTCCAGCACAGAGACAAATCACATGGTTTCCAAGCTTTCATAAAGGCTTTGATTTACTCTGATTTTAATGGAAAGCCATTAAAGAGCTCTGACAGGGTGGTCACATGCTCTTATGCTGATAAAGGACCACTCTGTTTCTCTGAACAGAATATATAGTTTGTTGGGGGGGGCTGGACAGTGGTGTGCTGGTAAATGTTGAACGACCAGCTTGGAGGGGAGGGGTGGTGCTGATCTGTAGTGTTTGCTGAGTTCCGTGGAATAAAATCCACTACCATGGCCAATTTCAAGCTACCAACATGATGTCACCGAACATGAACTTGGGAAGACATGTACATGACTGGGTCTCACAAGCCACTACAAGTTGGTTGCAACACACAACTGACTTGGACAGGGGCAGGGGAGAGAAGCAGCGAGAACAGTTAAGAGGCTGTTACAACGGTCTGGACAAGAAAAAAATGACAGTTTGGATCAGGGTGGTAACAGTAAAGATGTGAAAATGGTTGGATTCACTACACATTTAGAGAGTAATGCTGACAGGATTTAGTGAACCAGATGTGCAATTTAAGAGAAAGGATGATTCTGTGCCTTTGAAACTAGATGAATGACAGTGTTTACAAAGATGGTGAAAGTGAGGAACAGATTTGAAGTGAGAACAGAACTCAGTTGTGGACAAATTCAGTAGCAGACGTCCATGTGGGGATATTCAATAAGCAGGAGGATATAGAAGTCTGAAGCTCAGGAGAATGTCTGGGACAAGAAACATACACCTGGGATAATATTTAAGCCTAGGGACTAGACGAGATCAGCTGGAGAGTAAGTGTAGATAAAAGAGAAACTAGTTGGGAGAACGACTGACGATTACCCCCAATATCTAGAGGCAGGGAAAAGAAGAGGCGAACAGTAAAGGAAACTGGCAAGAAGCAGTCAAAGTAAAAAAGAACTCAGGAGAGCATGGGCTCCAGTCAAGGGATACAAACATCCGTGTTACTAAATCTTTTGGTTATTCTCCAGGCCCATCGTGGTGCTTGACCACTAGCAGCACCCAGCTCTGCTGTTGTTCCCTGCGAGCCACACTCCCCGCCCTCGGCTCCCATGACTCAGCCGCTCCTGGCCTTCGTTCTTCCTCCCTAGGTTAGGGTTCCCGCGGCTGACACAGCACACTCCTTTTCTCGGGCTCTGTTCTCTCCCGGCCCATCTCAGCCAGGCCCATGGCTTCAATCACCACCAATACTCTTGACTCAACACACTTTTCTCTCTCCAGCCAAGACCTTGTCATCTCCAGAATGCATATCAACTTTTTATTTAACATATGTCTCCTTCAGGATATTTCAAAGGCAGCTCAAATGTAATGTGCATAAAACCGAATCTCATGATCTTCTAAAATGTGTTCTCACCTCTCATGAAACACTTAAAACTGACCATTACTTTTCAGCAAAGCAATAAAAAAAAGTATTTAATAAATATAACTAAATATAAATAAGAAAAGTCAAGAAATATCTTTTAAAAACATTACTCTGATAGGAAGGACTGTAAACTTGATAGAAGTAACCAATATCACTTCTAAAAGATGCAAAAATGGGGGCACCTGGGTGGCTCAGTCAGTTAAACGTCTGCCTTTGGCCTGGGTCATGATCCCAGGGGCCACATCAGGCTCCTTGCTCAGCAAAGAGCCTGCTTCTCCCTCTCCCCCAACCTCTCCCTCTGCTTATACTCACTCTCTTTTTCTCAAATAAATAAAATCTTTTAAGTAAACAAATAAATAATAAAAATATTAGTTTAATAAAACATAAATAATAGAAGAGTTTTAGGTTTTAATAAAAAAATGTTTAATCAGGGCGCCTGGGTGGCTCAGTGGGTTAAGCCGCTGCCTTCGGCTCAGGTCATGATCTCAGGGTCCTGGGATCGAGTCCCGCATCGGGCTCTCTGCTCAGCAGGGAGCCTGCTTCCCTCTCTCTTTCTGCCTGCCTCTCCATCTACTTGTGATTTCTCTCTGTCAAATAAATGAATAAAATCTTTAAAAAAAAAAAAAATGTTTAATCAGATCAGCAAAGTGGAATTTACTTTAAAATAAATGAAAAATCTTGGGAAGCCTGGGTGGCTCAGTGGGTTAAGCCTCTGCCTTTGACTCAGGTCATGATCTCAGAGTCATGGGATTAAGCCCTGTATCGGGCTCTCTGCTCAGCAGGGACACTGCTTCCCCCTCTCTCTCTGCCTGCCTCTCTGTCTAGTTGTGATCTCTCTCTCTGTTAAATAAAGAAATTTTTTAAAAAATCATAAAAAAAATCTCATTTTACAAATTATCTGAAAAAAATCATTTATAAAATTATGATTCCATAAATATTAACCAAAGTACATGCATTTAAACCAAGGAATTACTAGAAACTAAACTCTAAAATGTTAGTGGTATTTATCTGTGTGTGCTGAGATTACAGATAATTTTATTTTCTTCCTTGTTCCTTTCTGTATTTTCCATACTTTCCTAAATGAACATTTCACATTATAAAACTGGAAAAATGGTTTTTCAAATTACTCATCAATTCTAATGCCAAGCACCACTTTTTACTCAAAGAAAAAATAAAAAATAGAAGTTCTAAGGCTCACTACTGACTTTTTTTACAATTACCTTGGAAAACCACCTCAAGCTAAAACTAGTAAGAAGACAAAGTTTGACTGTTAAGAATATATTTCCTTAAAAGTAAATATTCTGGTGCTGACTTCAAAAAGTTTAAATACTTTCTTTGTGCTTTCGTTTTGTGCAACATTTAAGGTAGACACTATCTATAAGATTGTTTGAAACACAACTAATATTTTTCAATATTGGAGAACAGTGACAAGTGACACCTTCAAGCTCATAGTATTAAATGTGACACCAACTAAGTAATTTACATATTTCTAGGAACAAACTATCCACAGATCCCACATGAATTATGACTGTTAAAGTAGGAGATTGTCTGGTAATACATAATTTTAATTCACTGAAATTTTATTCATGTATTGAATTCATAAACAATAAACAACCCTTCCAAAATGTTACTACACAAGCTACTACAGAATCAGAAATACCTGATACCAGAATAAAATTACTCTGAAGATCTGTATAAAAAACAAATACCTTCTATTTGTCCAGAAAGCAATAACTATAGACTCTCTCCATGGATAACCTCTATCTACTAAGTAATAATTCTGTCAGAACCAGATACTGATCTTCAGAACCCTACACAGAAACTGTGTTTTCCTCTCTCGTCCAAATTAAGGTCTACTAATTCTGATGAAATAAGAGGTAAAAGCCAAATAAAATATAATCTGAAATGGTTTCTAAAATCTCCAACCCCAAATATTTTAAGCTCAACTCCCAGCAAGTAATATAATTTTATACATTTCAATTGTAAATGTGTATATTTAAACATATGTCATATGTACTGTAATAAACTATTTAATACTTATGACCATTTTCACATGTTATGGCATCTACCATGGCCTACTCTAGACTACACGATGCAGAAGGCAAACTTCAACCACCTTACACCACAGACACAGCAAATCTTCAAAGTCACACACAGACACTTAGTGCCCCCTTGTGTTCCTTCTCCTGTATCCTGGGACAGATAAAGCTAATCCCTCCCGAGTGCTCAGTCATGCTAATTTCCTCTATCCCATCTCTCATATCTTTCATGTTTGTTGTCCATCAGGATAATTACAAATTAATATGAATTAATGTAATAACATACGGTACTAATAAATTTTAATAATTCAATGCACCATCCTCCTAGGAAATACATTTACAAGTTAACACCATTCCCAAAGAGAAAAACCATGGTGAAAATATAGGACCACAAAATGAAAAGATTTAGAAAAAGTCAAACCTCTTATTTTATACCATTTACTAAATGCAGTAACTAGAAATTTAAGTACTTTCCAAGCTTTTTGACTGAACCACCCTTGAGACTTACAGAGAGGTGAGATATTCTGCTAAAGAGCCAGTTTCTGTGTCTGAAGCACTACAACTACACATACATCCTACTGAGACATAACTTATTAATACTACATATCTAGATAGATTATAACCGTCAAAACATAATTTTACATGGGAAAAGTTAAACATAATGCTAGTCACATGGCAGATGTTAATCAACAAGAGCTCTTTAGCCCCAAATATCAAATGACCTATATCCTAGGTCAATCAAGATGTGAGGGGGCTACTCCATTGCTTCCAAGCCCACGTACACCATGATAACTGAAGTTGTCACAGTTCCTACATAACAGACACATACACAGACAGAAACACACACAATAAAAGCAAACGAAACACCTCCACCAAAGTAAGAACACTCATAGCAAAACTGCTACTAGCTGCTGAGTTTTTACTTATGACTAAAAAAGATCAGAATCTGAAGCACACTAGTCACTGATGAACTTATCCAGTGATAAATACCACATTTTCATTTATAGAGATTGTATATATGTGATATTTTCTTACTAAATACAACTGGATTCTACTTGAAACAATTATTTCTGCTCTGAATTATCTTCCAGAGTGGAAACAAAGTATGGCATAAAAACCTGTGTTAGCAGACCACACCACCTTTTTCTTTATTGTTCTTTTTAATGCAATTGTAAAATCATTCAAATGGCTTTGGTTGTGGTTATTAAGAAGTAAATGGCATAATCTCACTTTTCCATGCCTGGACTCAACTAGAAATAAAAAGTTAGTGGATTATGATTCAAAAGTGTGGTTAGAAATTAATTTGTAAGCAATAATTGTATTCAAACAACACAGGGCATGACATATTAGTTTGTAAAATGGCAAAACCAAACATTAATTCATATAACAATGAAAGCAAATGGTGTATAAACAACCATTTAATGATTCTTTATTGTTTTCTGAAGAAAAGGATTTTATTCCCCCACAATCCGTATTTAGGTACATTTCATATCCATATACACTTAAAACAACCTTTCTATATCAACATAAACTTTTCTTTGACACTTTGTCTCTTATATGATAGTAAAAAGTTGTAAATAGCAGTGAATTACATTTTGTTGCAGAAATCATTTCAATATTTCATGCTTTTCTAAAGTGTAACTTCTATGAAATTACCTGCATGATCACAATCAAAATTTTATATCTACTGCATGACTACTAGGCCATGCAAAATATGCTGGAATTTCAATTAGATTTGATTTAAGCAAATCATTTTTATATTATTTCATCATAGTAGCTCTTAGAGGTACACATCAAAATTTGCTCAGATTGTAACAACATTTTTACATACGAAACTTAAAAAAGGATGTCTTTCTCTTTTTACTTAATGTTAAAGAAATGAATGGTCAAAGATTTTTTAAATTTTTCCTTAATTTTAAATGACTGCTTCAAAAGGCATCACCTCCAAATGCCAATATACAGTTAAAGATTTTGTGTTCTCCAAGTTACTAAAATCTTTAAAGACACCTTTTCTTAAGAATAATAAAGTATGACACAGATACATAATAAGCCTTAAAAAATACCTGAGAGGTCTTGCCTGGGGATTGCCTGCTTCTACATATGGATGTAAATAATCCTTTATGTAGAGGTCAGCAGCACTATTAGAATGGGTGCAAATGAGGATCCTGCTGAAATAAATGGTGCAAATAAAAAGAATGATAAAACACAAAACTACTCAAGCAGTATAATACCAAACAAAAGCAGTGGCCATCTTAATATCAAACATTTCCCTCAACCTACTCATCAATCTCCAACATATTATTCAATGATGTTTTCAGGAAACTATAACTCTCTAAGCTGTAAAGGAAACAAGTTTCCCCCAAATTACTTTTAAATCTAACACACAGAACTTTATGCACCCAAGTCTTTCGGCTCTAACGTATATCACAATTCCTTAGCAGACTTGGGAGTTCAGATGGCTATTTAAAAGCTATCATTTTCTATGTTGCCAATTTTTAAAGACAGTATGTTTTAAAAGAATTCAAATTTTAGTCCTTTCGGGTTTTGGTGTGGGTCTTTTTCTTTTCCTTTGTTGTTTTTTGTTTTGTTTTGTTTTGTTTTGTTGTTGTTGTTGTTGTTGTTGTTTTAATTTTTCCAAGCTGAACTAATATGGTCTTGCTAGCCTTAGCTTTGTACTCACAACAAGGACAGAGGTTGTGGCCTAATGATGAAACTGGAGCACACATACCACCACCTCACCTCGTCTCCTGCTGCTGGAGTATGTGCTTGACGGCCTGAGCTAGAGTGAATGTTTTGCCTGTCCCATAGGGTCCAATGATGAGAACAGGAGGCAGCTGTATTGAAAGTGGAGTTGTAATGGCCAGGACAGCCTCTTTCTGTTTTGCATTTAGCCGAGGATCCAACTGCTCATCCCACTGTCTACAGAAAATAAAAATTTATTGTAAACACATGCATTTTACAAATAAAACACAAGCCTAAATTTTATTGAACCATTAAAAATACTGAAGAAACAAAGCACCTACAAAAACAAACACTTATTCTAAAACTTCCTTTCAGAAATATACCCAACAGAGCCGTGCAGGGTGCTTCACTATGTTGATCAAAACTCACTTTAATTATTTTGTCCGATTCCAAGTGCAAAAAGATTGTGATAACTAAAGAAGGCACACACACTTCTAGTCTAGCTGCTACCAAGTCTATGAATAGTAATGGCAATGTCTCAAAAATTTAATTTCCCTGTTACATAAAAGATCAGGAAACTTTTTTTCTGGTAATAAAGAAGTATTAGTTTCTTTGCAGAGCAAGTAAAATGCAAAAGGGAGACAAACCACATTTCAAATTCTAGTCCACTGAACGCTCTCTTTAGTGAAATTGAAAACAAGAGGCAAAGAAAAAACTTGTATGTCCCTGGTTAAGAGATTATTAAATGTTTACAAAGTTCTTAATTCAGAAAACGGCAGTTAAAAAAAAAAAAAAAGATATCAAAGAGGGACGAATGCCTGGGTGGCTCATTTGGGTAAGCATCTGCCTTCAGTTCAGGTCATGATCCCAGGGTCCTGGGGTCGAGCCCCACGGCAGCGTGCCTGCTCAGCAGGGAGTCCATTTCTCCCTCTCTGCCATGCTCATGCTCTCTCACTATCTCTGTTTCTCTCTCTCTCTCCCTCTCAAATAAATAAATAAAATATTTTTTTTAAAAAAAAGGTATCAAAGGCCAAACAATAAGGAATGTTTTCTATTATTTCCCCCATACACATAATGTACTGATGTCCTATTTTTCAGGGCAGAGAACACCTGTCACAGTAGCACAAATGGTTGCTGTAATGGGATCTTACGAGTGTCCCTTCTATGACTTGGCTAAGTTTCGAGGATTTAAATGGATAGCAGATGCTACAAGGGATCAAACCAAGTGGAGAATCAACAGCATTCTTTTTCACAACTACAATTAAAATACTAAATATTGCAACAACTATGGCAAAAATGATAAGGATGTAAACCAAAATAGGAAGGGTGTGTAAAGAGATGCTTAGAAAATTTACATTCCAAGTGCCAACAAAATACTCCTGCAAGACGCAGTTTGGATGGGAAAACTCCTTCTCTCTGAGGCTGTACTCTACAGTAATCAGAAACCAGTTATTCCTGGAAAATCTTAATACTTTCAGTTTTTAAAAAGTGTAACTAATGCTTTATTCGGACAGATAATTTCAAACAAACAGAAGTCTCTGAGGAAATGTAAAACTTTAAAAAATAAACTTTTAACTATATAAACACGCCATTACTTATTTTTTCAAAACTTAAAATTTTTAAGTAAAAAACAAAAGAACTCTGACCAATGGCACTAGATTTCCTGGAAACCACTGACTAAAGATCAAGCTTTTGACTTCAAAGAATCTCTCATCATTAGACAACTTATTTAATTCATAATTCTGCCAGCACCTAGCAATGTTCCATTTTCTGTAAAAGAGGAAATTACTTTAGGTAATTGTTAAATCCAGATCTAATATATGTGGAAAACAGTGGAACGACTCCTCACAGTGGAACAATTCCTCTGCTACTGAGCCTAGACAGCTAAAACACTCAATTGCCCTCCCTCCTCTGCTGGTGCTCCAACTCTGGTCAATGAGCTTAAAGGAAAAGGCCCCTCCGAAGGGCTTCTTCCCTCACTAGGAGGAAGCCCTCTTGCTCCTCTGCATTCCTCCTTCACCTGGCTGGAAAGAGATCCTGTAAACAAAACTGCAGCTGCCCTCTTATAATCAAGAGGTAACAGACGTCAGGAAGAAAACCAGCATGAAGAAAACTAGTATGCTCTAAGGTGGAGAGGAGGGGACACCTCAGTCCTGGATGGTACTGCGGAGCCCCTGCAAGTCCTGGACCACCTACCTACCTCTGGGCGTCCATCTCTACTTGTTTAAGCCATAGTTAGTTCAGTAAACTGTTACTTGCATCCACACCTGACCCCAGTGGCTCCTTTACCTATACATGGGGATAATGACTTGTGTATCAGATGGTCTTTCTAGGATCAAATGAGGTGCTGTTTAGAAAAATAATTGAGCAGTCAGTGCTCAATTAACGTTCGTTTCTATCACCGCGTTCACTGAGGACTTCAGAAAAATGACATATTACTTGACCAATACACACTTCCAAAAACAAGTTTTCAAAAAAATGCTCTAATTCTTCAAATGTGGTGACTTCGATGAACTTATAAATGAGACAAACAGTAAGTTATATATAAAAGTATCGATCTAAGACATTCATGACGAATTTATAGGTATAGCTCTAAAATATATTATCTCTTTATTTATACAGCCCACTCTACTTATCAACTGCTTCAGTATAAATAAATGCTTCAGAGCAGATCAGAAACCATCAATGCTGGTCACGTCTACAGTTTCAGGTCATGAATGAGGAAGGCCAATGAGCACAAGTTGTCTTTAGTGTGCCACCTGCTCAACAGAGGGAAGAGGACTTAGAATACATGTGCCAGTAAGACCCATCTCGATTTTCACAGTTTAAAAGAACAGTCTCAGGGCGGCTGGGTGGCTCAGTCGGGGAAACGTCTGTCTTCGGCTCAGGTCTTGGTTCCGGGGTCCTGGGATCAAGCCCCACATCAGGCTTGATGCCCAGTGGGGAGTGTGCTTCTCCCTCTGCCCACCCCCACTAGTGCTCACTCGCTCACTCTCAAATAAATAAATAAAAATCTTTAAAATAAAATAACATAGTCTCTTCAAGCTCATTCTGAATAAAAATTACTTAAACCCTGAATCACATTAATTCAGAGTCCTTTTTTCCCCCTGGTCTAATGCATTTTTAGAATTAGTTTACAGACCACATGCTCATTTATCTACCTGTATTCCACCTTATCCCCAAAAAGACTTTATACGGCTAATGGTTTCTCAGTATATTCCCCCACTCAGACACCTTTAGTTACTATTTAAATTACAGCGGTATGGAATCTCTTCATGCTCAGACGTTTTCTGATACCTGACATTTTCTTAGTTACTCCTGCAGTTAACCCTTGCAGTCAGTTGTACTTGAATATACCGTTATGTACAATATAATTTTCAGAAGTAAACATATCAAGTATATGCCGAAAAGTTTACTGGTATGCTCTCACATTTGAAACCGTAATTTCCTTCTTTAAACTTGAAACTCTAAGTCAGCTGAATATGTCATACATTAATAATGTGTAAGGCCGTGCTGAGGACTGACAGATAAGTGTGACGCAGTCTCTTCCTTCAAAGACCTCAGAGTGTACCAAAACCGGGAAAATGTACGCAAGTGACAAAAATTAATTTGAGTATAATTGTACTTGAAAGCACAAAACTAACTGAATCTAACCCACAGAAGGTACTCAAGGTATTTTTCTTGGAAAAATGAAAATGGAAGGGTCAGGCTCATCTCCTTGAAGGAGAGAGCAGTTGAGCTGGACTGAATCTTAAAGGACAGGTGGATCAACAGATAACACTGGGCAAAGATTATTTCAGGGAAAGAAAATCACTTACAGATAAAAATGGCGGAGGGGGAAACTCTGAGCTTGATGGGTGGACAGTGTCAGTTTTACTAGACGAGAAGGTTCTGGAGAATGACTGCATGACAGTGTGAATATACTTAACAATACTCAACTATGTACTTAAAAGGGGTTTGGAGGGTCAGTTTTGCATTATGTAAATTTTACCACAATTTTTTAAAAATTGATAAGAAACTGGGGTGCCTGGGTGGCTCAGTCATTAAGCATCTGCCTTTGGCTTCGGTCATGATCCCAGGGTCCTGGGATCAGGTCCCCCCGCATTGGGCTCCCAGCTCTATGGGTAGCCTGCTTCTCCCTCTCCCACTCCCCCTGCTTGTGTTCCCTCTCTCGTTCTGTCTCTCTCTGTCAAATAAATAAAATCAAAAAAAAAAGAAAGAAAGAAATTAAGTGTAGGGCCAATTAAAGAAACTTCAAGGAAACTCAATATGGCTAGAGGATGGGGATTTAGAGGGGGAAGGGGGGGGTGTCAAGTAGAAAAATGTAGAAGAAATCTGAAGCTATGGCTGGAAAGCCCTGTCAATGGGGCCACATAACAAGAGGATGGCGTTCGGCCGCTCGGACTCTCCACATATCAAGGAGACACCCTCATAGATATGTAACCACTGAAATGAAATGATTATTTCAGCAAACTAACTGTGGCAGAAATATGCGGGATGGCCCAGAGAACGGAGACACAAACTACAGAACAGGAGACCGACTATAAGGTTCCTCATGTAACCCAGCTCTAAATTATACACGGGCTGTAAGAACGGAAGGAGGGAAAAGGTTCAAAGAAAGCGAACCAAATGGGAACTGAGAAGACTGGAGTTTTACAGTTATAGATCACTGATTACTTCCGGGACAGTGAGGAAGTGGAAAACGGAGATCACAGGATGAGTATAAAGAAAGCAGAAATACATAAACTACTCCTGCTCATGAAACAAGGGAGAAATGATTTGGGTTTTCTGTTGTAAGGCATCTTGTGCTTTGTTCTCTTTTTAGAACCGAAAGAAATAGAATGTGAGGGGAAGAGCTATAGGCCACTTCTAGGCCTGGCCCATAAAACTTTCCTACGTGATCCCCTGTGGCCATTCTTCCCCTGCCTGCCAGCTTGCCAGCTGGATGTCAACACACAGGGTGAAACCATGGAAACCACTTACTGAAGATACCAGGGCCTCCATCAGTGGTGGAGCAGGGCCACCCGACCATGACTGGAGTGACACAAGTGATAAATAAATAACCTTCTATTGTGGAGAGGCACTGAGATTAAAAAAGAAAGGAATAAAAGGTGGAATGAGCAGGGCAGCAGCAGGGGCCAAGAAGATAAAAACTCAGGGAAAAGGACGAGAAGAACGATGCAGTCATACAGCCATCGGGGTTAGTCTGGAAACAAATCAGAAGTACCCTTATAAAGACACTTACGAAGATGTGCCAAAGTGAATTGAAGCAGGAAAATATTTATACAACCCTTAACCTGAGAGCAGTTTCTGAAATATTATCTATGATAAAAATCATTTTAAATGAACTGTTTGAACCACTTTTAAAAGATCCTAATTTTCCCATTCAACTTATACTCAGAAATATTCCTGAATCGCTTGGCATTCTATCAAATTAAGGCTGTTGAGAAAAGCAACGGAACTCATTTAGACTCTGAGGAAAAGTGAAGAAAGTACATGATGAAACTCAAATGTTTCCTTTCAAGGGCTTTTTCACTCCCCTTTCTCCACTAATACACGGCTCCTGGAGAGTATGGCAAATTTGCTTTAAAAACTATACTGGCATTACTTGATACAGAAATTCAATTTCACTTCTAGTGAGACATCTCCTTTTCTGTACCTGTTAGGACTCCAAGGTATGGTTGGAGTCATAGTGGTGTCTGGAAACAAAACCCCGTTGTCCTTGATCCTGTCTAGCGCATAATGCATTTCACAGAGGGGTAATCGATTTAATTGAAACTGAAGTTCAACCTGAAACACAAAATTAAAAAAAATTTTTAAATGCATGAATGCAAACATCAATGCTTGCAGCTTGCTAAAAATTTTTGTGGAGATAACCTTTTAGGCAAGCCAAGTTTAGAGATTCTCTTAAGTGCAATGTTATTTTAATAAGAATTATTATGGCTAATATTTGCTTTGTTTACTTACTGTCAGGCACTGTAATGTGCACTTTACATAAATTATCCACTTACTAGTACCAATGATGTATATATCATTATTAACCTTATTTAACATCTAAAGAAAATGAAATACTTATGAGTCACTTAATATCTAAATAAAGGTTATCTTGTTCCACCATATTCCTATAAATACTATATTTGATGAAATCCGTAGAACGTCTGTGAGATATTATCTCTTAAGTGGTTAAAAAAAATCAGGCCCAGGACACTGTATCAATTTACTATGAATAAATAACAAACACCAAATTTTATGTTTAAAAAGAAAAAAGAAAAATAAATAAAATTTTAAAGAAGATTGGCTCTCCAGTTAAATATGGCAGAGGGAACACACAGTTCACCTACACAAAGAGAGGAGAACATAAGCAGATACAACCTCCAATGAGAACTGTCCCTGAATGTGGCTTAGTTTCCTTTAATCTGTTCTTCTATTGCTGATTTAAAATTCTAATCAGAAAGTTTGGCCTCATGTAAGACTGAAACATTGTAGATGTTACTTAATCACCAAACTGGTTTTCTCCGAGAGCTACCAGAGGTCTAATTCTCCACCCACCTCTATAACACTTCAAAATCAACTGCATTTCTGGTTAGAACAGAAGGTGGAAAATCAAACCAGTATCAGCTGACAAGGACATTACAGACAACCATAATTAAGTTACCTCACTTCAGAACACACCTGTGTGTCATAATCAGGCCGAAGATTAAGTTCTTCACAGCATTCCCTGGATATCCTTAAAAATATATATTCTTTTGTTTTTTCTTCAATAGTAGCTTCATAAACCTTCTCTTTGGTTCCCTGGGTCTGTACTAACTTCTCTTTAGGGACTGGTAATAAATAAACAGCATTGACTTTGGTCATCACCAGCCGTCCAGCCAAAGTATCTTCAGAAAGTGTTTCAGTAAGCTTAAAGCGACCAAAAAGTTGTCCATTCTGAGCATACTTTGCACCTCCAGAAACTCCAGTGAGCATGAAACTTGCTAGAATCTGCAACTGCACTTTAAGGTTGAACCTAAATCAAAAGTAGAAAATGAGTCTGAATGCTTTACATCAAAACAAAAAAACTAGAAGAGCAGAACAAAATAAATCAAATTTAAACGTACAAACACTTAAAACTCCATCAATTCCATTCCATCGAGCTACAAACCATATATTACCTTTCTGCCATTAAGTTGGAAACAACAAAACTTTTTTTTAAGTCAATAAACTTTCATCTAAGTTACATAAAGGCATTTACTTAGTTGAGCTAAAGAAAACAAACATTTTTAAAACCTGAACAGTTAAGGGACACCTGGGGGGCTCAGTCGGTTAAAGCATCTGCCTTCGGCCTTGGTCATGATCCCAGGGTCCTGGGATCAAGCCCTGCATGGGGCTCCCTGTTTAGTGAGGAGGCTGCTTCTCCCTTTGCCTCGCCCCACAGTCGTGCTCTCTCGCTCACTCTCTCTCTAATAAAAATCTTTAAAAAAATAAAATAAAACTTAAACATTTAAAATAAAGCTAAGTATGGTATTTTAATAAAATGAAATGTTATCACATGTTAATTAATTCAGAAGTCTGCTTGAACACTTCCTAGAACCATTAAAACCTCAAAATCCCCTAAAGCCAGACAGAAACACAGCACTGAAACTAAAACAGACCTTCATTAAACTGAGGCTTTTCAAGTACACAATAGATTCAAACTGTGAAATTTTTCTTTCAATGCTGTTAACGAGTAACATCCAGAATAAACTTTTGTTCATGACTACACTGAGACAGATCCCATGCGGAATGAAATGAACTTAAAAGCTAGACTGTCAGGCAACAGCCGGTGCACTCACTTGCACTCCCGTGTGTACCCATGAGTGTGAGAAAGAATGTGTGTGACAAACAAGTACAGAGAATCGAGCTACCTGGTCAAGAAATAGGAGGTGGAAGAAAGATTTAAGCTAACGGACAGCTCTCTCCTTTGCCATTCTGAAACGGTGCCGCAGAAAGAAGACAAAGCAGTAAAAGAGGAAAGGTAACATTTTCTACTTTTTCTTCAGAAGATTTCAAATTATGTGAATGAAAAAAAAAACTAAGTTCTTTTAAAATCTAAATATCCATTTGTGGAAAAGGCTACTTTTTAATGGTACTACTGAACTGTCTTCTTTTCAAATCTTTTATATGCATGATGCTAAGAATATCTTACACATTCTTAAGAAAAAAAAATTTTTTAAAACACTGTAAATTTTCTTAATGAAAACATCTGGGGGCGCCTGGGTGGCTCAGTGGGTTAAGCCTCTGCCTTCAGCTCAGGTCATGATCCCAGAGTCCTGAGATTGAGCCCCACATCGGGCTCTCTGCTCAGCAGGGAGCCTGCTTCCTCCTCTCTCTCTGCCTGCCTCTCTGCCTGCTTGTGATCTGTCTGTCAAATAAATAAACAAATAAAATCTTAAAAAAAAAAAAAAACACCATATTAAGGGGTGCCTGGGTAGCTCAGTTAAGTGTCTGCCTCCAGTTCAGGCCACAATCTCAGGGTCCTGGGATAGATCCCGTGGGGGGGGGGGGGGGGGAATCCCTGCCCAGCAGGGAGTCTGCTTCTCCCTCTCCCTGTGCCTCTCTCCCCACCCTCATTCTCTCTTTCTTTCTCTCTCAAATGAATAAACAAAATCTTTAAAAAGAAGAAAAGAAAAACACCATATTAAAATGTTGAATGTCCATTTATATACTTTAAGTTAGAAAAGTAAAAAGTAAAAAAATAAAGTAGAAAAGCGTAAGGATAGAGAAATACTGTTACAGAAATCTTTAAGTAATATAACATATCTGAATAGCTACTTACGCATGCAATAAATAATAAGAGCTTATAAGTTCCATTAGTAACCTAAAAACAGAACACTTAAACTCCAAAAACATGTATAAATATATACTAAAGTTAGTATTTAATGATCCGGCTCTAATGAGGATTAAATGAATTCTAGCAGTATTTGCCATTTGTGTGGAATTATTAAAAAATCACGTTATATTTTTCTCATTCTCTGTGCATATTTTGCTAGATCCAAAACAGAAAAGTAGGATGATAATTTAAAGAAATACAGTTTGTATGTTATCTAGTTATATTTGACTCATTTTAAAGACTGGAACATGCACTAAGATTCACATAAAAAGAAAATAAAAGTATACTAGACTCCCCAGTTTACATATAATCTATGTTGACCTGCCCTTTTTTTTTTTTTTTGTAATACAACATATGCTTTAAAAAATAACAGGAGCCCATGGTTTATCACGGTTTTTCAAATACAGTTAAATTTTTACTTTCCTTTCCTCCACATATATGAGATTTACGGTCATTAAAAGTTTTCAGAGAGGAAAGAAATTTCTTATAGTGCATTCTTCATTCAGAAATGGTCTCTTTGGGAGCGCGTGGGTGGCTCAGTTGATTAAGCATCTGCCTTCAACTCAGGTCATGATCCCAGATCCTGGGATCAAGCCTCACATCGGGCTCTCTGCTCAGCAGGGAGCCTGCTTCCCCCTCTCTCTCTGCCTGCCTCTCTGTCTACCTGTGATCTCTGTCAAATTAAAAAAAAAAAAAAAAAGGAAAGAAGAAATAGTCTCTTTGCTGCTAAAGTTGATATACAATTTTAATTTTTTTTTAACTTTGCAACCACTTTCCACTTCTTGAAACTCCCTCTTCTATTGACTTCCCGAAAAGTCATACTCTCTAGTTTTCTTACCTTTCTAGCAGTTCCTCCATCCTCCACCCAAGCACTGGCCACCTGCTAAAAGTCCACCCTGCCCTCTTCTCACTCTGTAGGTTCTCATCAGGTGAGGTCACCCTCTCCTAGATCTCTCAGCTCAGGGCTGTAAACCCAACCATCAAACAGACACCTTCGCTTATATGCTCTTCAAACTCAGTATAAGCAAAACACAGTCACGATCTGACGTCCCCTTCTGTCACCCCAAACTAGTCTTTCCATGTATTATATATCTTAGGCAACAGCGCTCTCATCAACCTAGGTGTTCAAGACAGAAACCATGTTATCCTTGACCTTGTGTCTGTCACCATCCTTCAATCCCCCATCATACATTCACCAAGCCCCGCTGAGTCCTCTTCCTCCTAATTCGTCTGCATCTTAACATTCTGAACATGGATAAACGTAACAAACTCCTAACATGACTTCCTGATTCAAATCTATACTTCATACCACCACCACTTTGCAAAATGTAAGTCTGAAGATAAGCAGCTTCCTCTGGATCTAAGTAAAAGGCTTAAACAGCTTTCTCTCACCACTCCACCCAACCCAGCATGAGCCCTCCATTACAGCTATGATGACCAACTTGCAATTTCCCCCCAAATTCTATCCTCTTATACTCAAATCTTGTTCCTTCCAACAATTAAGATGTAAGAACCTTAACATACCTTTGTATTCTTCATCTGACAATTTTACCTGTTTTTTTGTTTTATTCTTGTTTATTTTGTCTTAAATTCAGCCTAAGGTGGCTGAAGTCAGTTGAGGGTGGCTCAGTCAGTTGAGGGTCGGACTCTTGGTTTCGGCTAAGGTCATGAACTCATGAACCATGAACTCATGGGTCATCAGATAGAGCCCCACATCGGGTTCCCTGCTCAGCAGGCAGGCTGCTTGAGATTCTCTCCCACTACCCATACCCCAGCATGCGCACAGGAGAGCACTCTCTCACACTTCCTCTCTAAAGTAAATAAAATCTTTAAAAAAAAAAAAATTTTTCAGCTTAAACATCATCTTGTTCCCAAAAGCCGACTTCATTCCCTCCTTGACTTGACTATCCTCCTTCTCCCCATTACTGTGGGGCAGATGCTCTCCTGTGGGACCCTCGTGCTTTCCTCTATTACAGTGCTTATTACACTGGATTACAACCCTCTATTATAGGTCTGTCTCCCTCACTGGGTAACAAACTTTATTCTCAGTTTATTTTAATTCCAGTTAGTTAACATACAGTGTTATATTCGTTTCATGGATTACAAACTTTTGAGGAAGAAACATAGTGTGTTTGCCTTAGAATCAGCAGTGGCCAGTCTAGAACCTAACACTTTAAATACTCAAAAAAATTTGTTCATTGAGTTACTTTTACATTTTCATAATAACCTGATTTTTTCCAGGCAACATATTTCTATTTCAACTACTTTATACTATTCCCCAATAAATTCTAGAAATTGTATAATATTTTCTCAATTAAGGCAATATATTAAAATTTTTCTGTTGCATCCGTTTTAGAATCTGCCTTCCCAAAACACCTGATCACAATTTAGCAAGCATGAAAAATTCACCTCAGTCTTAAAGCAGTAACAGAATCCTCTTATGACATTTAGTTGTACCTTACTACACAACTCCTAAGGTAGAGGCACTAGAAAATAAAAGTACTAAGAAATACAGCTTTCCCCCAGAAGATACATCATATGTTCAAGATACAGACATAATAGAATTTCTGGTAGAAGTTACAGCTAGTAATATTTAATTTTCTAGAAGATTAACAGCCTAAAAATAAATTATATTAGTAAGATATCTTAAGTATTTAAAATAGCATAGGGGCGCCTGGGTGGCTCAGTGGGTTAAGCCGCTGCCTTCAGCTCAGGTCATGATCTCAAGGTCCTGTGATCGAGTCCCACATCAGGCTCTCTGCTCAGCAGGGGGCCTGCTTCCCTTCCTCTCTCTCTGCCTACTTGTAATCTCTGTCTGTCAAATAAATAAATAAAATCTTTAAAAAAATAAAATAGCATATATATTTTTAAGATTTAATAACTCAGAAATACCTAGAATACAAAATATATTATACAATTAACAAAGATATTTCTTAATAAAAAGAAAAACCATCTTTCTATTACTGTTTGCCACATTTTGAAATCAACCTTAAAGCTTATACAATTCCTAACATTTTGGGAAACAGCAGAATAGCAGCCAAGCAAATTTGGACCAATTTAATATCAGCTAAAAGAAATACGGCTCTATCAATCTTAGCAACAGTTATATCTCTCGAGTATAACTTTAAAAGACTTTCAAAGCTATATGCAGAATTTCACTTCACACAATTTCTGACTAAATGAATGGTAACAAAAATCAACCAAGGTAATAAGCCAATACCTGGATTTAGTGAGGCAGAGCCACAGAACTCCAGCAGACCAAACAGAGGCCTCACCTCACCCATCTTAATGACGAAATGTACATCCAAACACCAGGCCTGTCACGCCAGCTGTCAGCCCCGAGAAGCCCCGGCTACCTGATTAGGCACATGGCTACACAGTTTAATGGACACAACAGCTTCAGCCAAGAGTCAATTTCTTTTGAAAATGTGCATCTAAGAATCAGATAGCTTTCACTTCAAGGTAGAATCATAATTGAATGCATATCAACATGTCGCTGAAGACAAGAGAAATACTTTTTTTTTTCTTAATCTTGAAAGAACTGAAGGGCATTTTCTAAAACTTAAATGAAATTCAGTATTGTCCTTCTCACCCCCACACATCTCACACTAGAACTTAACATAAAAAGGAATCTTAATTTCCAGACCGCTTTAAAAAATCATCCCTTTCTTTAAAGTAAAAAAAAAATAAAAAGATAAACTTGATTACTACATCCAAACTCAAGCCAAAATATATTGTCTTTTTTTAAAAGATTTTATTTATTTATTTGACAGACAGAGATCACAAGTAGGCAGAGAGGCAGGCAGAGAGGAGAAAGCAGGCTCCCCAAGGAGAAGAGAGCCCAATGCAGGGCTCAATCCCAGTACCCTGGGATCATGACCTGAGCTGAAGGCAGAGGCTTTAACCCACTGAGCCACCCAGGAGCCCCTATTCTGTCTAATCTTGGGAGGCTTCATTCAATCCCAATTTCAAGGAAGGAATGATAAGGGTAACCATGTAAAAATATAATCCAAACTTTACAATTAAGATGTAAAAACCTTGACATTACTTTCATGATGAGCAATATTCTATTTCAATTGTCAAAGTTCTGAGGCACCTGGGTGGCTCAGTCAGTTTAAGTGTCTGCCTTCGGCTCAGGTCACGATCCCAGCATCCTGGGATCAGGCCTTGCATTGGGCTCTCTGCTCAGCGGGGAGCCTGTTTCTCCCTCTCCCTTTGTCCCTCTTCCCCCACCCCAGCTCATGCTCTCTGTGTGTGTCAAATAAATAAATAAAATCTTTTTTTTTTTTAATTGTCAAAGTTCACAAATGACCAATACATTCGCTTGGTCCTAGGAAATACCCTACTAATCATGGCTAAGTCTCACTGCATCTCAAAGAGGCACATACCATAGCATACAGAATACATTACTACTGTCAATACACATCCGAGTCATTTAGAGGGAGGACTCTGTTTACCCAAGCCACTGTCTTCTGGCTTTAAATTGAGTCTCAATCCACAGCAAAACATTCTTCACCATTCTAATGGTGACATGGGTTTGCTTTGATGACTGGTGTTGACAAAACAGACAAGTAAAATGATCCAATCAGACACACTAGAGAACGGCCCAAGGACCAAATCCAACCTTCTGCCTGTTCTGTATAGCCCTTAACTAAGAACAGTTTTTACAAAAACAAAAAATAAAACAAGACAAAACAAAGAAGCTATGCAAGAAGGACTATACCAAGTCCATAGAGCCTTTAATATTTACTTGCTGGACCTTTACAGAAAAAGTTTGCTGAAATAGTTTAGTAGCTGCATACAGAGCCCCTCAAATTCATTTTTTAAATACATCTTTCACGTTATTTGTGCTTAAAGAATTAACAATCAAATGTGAATTAAATTCAAGGCAACAATAAAATTAATATATTAAGTTCAAAGGGGAAAGAAGGAAAAAACAGAAAATACAATTTTTTTAAGTAATATAAAACTTTGTCAATAATTTTTCAAAATTCTTCAGTTTATATCTGTTATTTGTCCCTCATCCATCTGCTTACAGACACCCTCTGTGAACTCCATCTAATAACTAAGATGGTTTGCTTCTTAGTATGTGCACAAACTCTAAGCTGTACTTCCCAAAATTTTGCAAGCCTGTCAAATTCAGAAGTGTAATTTACCAGTCTTCACATCCAGGGGGTCTCCTCTCTGGGTGAGAGAACCACTGGAAATTTTCAAATTCTCTAACATAGTACTATCTACTTGTCACATTAGACATGCAGCAATAAATTCTCATTTCCATCTTTAATAAAGACTTTATTTATTTATTTGACAGAGAGAGAGAGATCACAAGTAGGCAGAACAGCAGGTGGGTGGGGGGAGCAGGCTCCCTGATGTGGGGCTCAATCCCAGGACCCTGAGTCCATGACCTGAGCCGAAGACAGAGGCTTAACCCACTGAGCCACCCAGGAGTCCCCTCATTTCCATCTTTAAGATCCTTCTAACTCTTGTGTAGTTAGCATAAATATAAAAAGTGATCCTATAGACTTATATTCAATTTGTGAACATCCCTATTTGAATCAGTAACTATTTTAAAGACCTAATTTTAAAGATTAAGAAAAAGAGAGAGAGAAAGCTCAGATATTCCTTACTACTTCCTTTCATCTCTAAAGGCAATTTCACACCTGAATCACCAAGTACTGCAACTGATAATATCCTAACCTTCTTTCTATTTCTTTGCTTTTTCATATTATAATAGTAGCATATGGTCATTATACAACATTTCAAAAATAGAGAAAACCACATTAGAACATAAAAAGGGGGGCACCTGTGTGGCTCAGTGTGTTAAGCCTCTGCTTTCGGCTCAGGTCATGATCCCAGGGTCTGGAGATGGGGCCCTGCATCAGGCTCTCTGCTCAGTAGGAAGCCTGCTTCCTCCTCTCTGACTACTTGTGATCTCTGTCTATCAAATAAATAAATAAAATCTTCAAAAAAAATAAAAAGAATATAAAAAAGGGACCCTTGGGTGGCTCAGTGGTTAAGCAAGCATCTGCCTTCAGGTCAGGTCTTGATCCTAGGATCCTGTGATCAGATCCCAAATTGGGGTCCCTGCTCAGCCTGCTTCTCCCTTTCTCTCTACCCCTCCCCCGTGCTTGTCTCACACGCATGTGTGCTGACAAATAAACAGAATCTTTAAAAAACAGACCAAAAAAAAAAAAAAAAAAGAACATAGAAATTACTCATAATTTCATCAACCAGAACACATAATGCTTTAACTCTTTCCAATATTTTTATATACAAATATGTTCATGTATATGCATTATATACACTCATACAAAATTAGAATTACAGTTGATGCTTTCATAACTAGCATATTTTCCCTTTATATCGTATCATCAGCATCTTTACCGTTTTGAAAATTCTTCAAGAACATAATTTCAATACTGTAGTCCCCCCATATCTGCATGGGATATGATCCAAGACCCGCCATGAATAGTGCCAAACCCTATTTATACTTTGTTTTTTCCTAACCATACATACCTATGATAAAGTTTTATACACTGGTACAAAAAGAGGTTAACAACAATAATAATAAAACAAGTATAACAATATACTGTAAAAAAAAAAAAAGCCATGTGAATGTGGGGTGTCTCTCTCTCTCTCAAAATATCTTACTGTACTGTACTCACACTTTCTGTGATGTGAGATGATGACATGTCTGGGTGATGAGATGAAGTAAGGTCAATGACAAAACCTAGTGACGTAGCATTAAGCTGTCACTGACCCTCTGATGACAGACCTCAAGAAGCAGCGTATGCTTCTGGGCCACAGTTGATCACAGGCAATTGAAACCATGGAAAGGGAAATCACGGATGAGGGGGAACAACTGTAGTCACAGA
Organism: Mustela nigripes; assembly: GCF_022355385.1. NCBI lineage: Eukaryota > Metazoa > Chordata > Mammalia > Carnivora > Mustelidae > Mustela > Mustela nigripes. Next base: position 13,049,625 of record NC_081572.1, read on the forward strand.
ACACTGGATTATATGGCGATATCATAATTTACCTATTCTCACTACTCTTTGAAAGACAATTACGCACAGGCATCTTTAACTTCACCTCTGATTCTTCCTTCAGGATGATTCCTCAAAAGTAGAATTACTACACCAAAAGGTTCAAACCTTTTAAAGACCTTTAATATAAACTGCCTTAAAAACCTCCTCCAGAAATATACCAACTTGAGTCTGCCACGGGTGTTCGTTTCACATTGCATGTATGCAGGTATTTCCAAACCCCTCTTAAATGGGCTTTTTTTTTTTTTTTAAAGATTTTACTTATTAATTTGAGAGAGCGAGCAAGCAGGGGGAGGGGAAGAGGGGGAGAGAGAATGCAAGCTGTCTCCACACTCAGCACAGAGCCTGACATAGGACTCGACCCAACGGCCCTGAGACCACAACCCGCCCAAACCAAGAGTAAACGCTCAACTGACTGAGCCACCTAGATGTCCCTTGTATGGGCTCTAAGAAGCCCTTACAAGGCACTCTTGGAGTGAACTTTCATCCACTTAGTTTCATAATCAGAATCTGATCTCCACAATTTTGTAGGGTTCATTCTTTTATCTTTTCAAATTTCCTTTTTTTTTTTTTTTTAAAAAAGGGGGGGGAGGGCAAGAGGAGGTGGGGGGGGGGGGGGGGCGGTGCGGTGCAGAGGAAGAGAAAGAATCTCCAGCAGACACCATGCCCAGCATAAAGCCCAACAGGGGCTCTAACTAATGACCAGAGATCATGACCTGAGCTGAAATCAAGAGTCCTATGCTTAAGCCACTAAGCCACCCAGATATCCCAAATCTCTGTTTAAAAAAAATTATTTTAAGGTAATAACCCATAAGCTTATTGATCTTTAGTTATAAGTTCTGAGAAAACATATATGGAATAATTTTTAAACTTGAACAAACAATATTTATTTGTTACATTTAAACAAGTGTAAGTTAACACATAATGTTTTCTGAATTTCTTTTTTTTTTTTTTTTTTTTTTTTTAAGATTTTATTTATTTAGGGACGCCTGGGTGGCTCAGTTGGTTAAGCAGCTGCCTTCGGCTCAGGTCATGATCCCAGCGTCCTGGGATCGAGTCCCACATCGGGCTCCTTGCTCAGCGGGGAGCCTGCTTCTCCATCTGCCTCTGCCTGCCTGTACTTGCTCTCTCTCTCTCTCTGACAAATAAATACAATCTTAAAAAAAAAAAAAAGATTTTATTTATTTATTTGACAGACAGAGATCAAAGGTAGGCAGAGAGGCAGGCAGAGAGAGAGAGGAGTAAACAGGCTCCCTGCTGAGCAGAGAGCCCGATGCGGGGCTCGATCCCAGGACTCTGGGATCATGACCTGAGCCGAAGGCAGAGGCTTTAACCCACTGAGCCACCCAGGCACCCCTGTTTTCTGAATTTCTAATATGGTACTCCAGAATAGTCTCTTAAGACTCTGGTAAGCTTTTAAACTCCATTTCATCCCAATATTCACAATTTTTTAATCAATGTTTTCTTTACTGAGGAAAAGGAAACCTATGACCATGTAAATAACATATATGCTATTAATAATGTGAATATACATGATACAAGCCACTGTCCTTGTTATTTTTTTTCAAGGTTTATTGAGCGATAGCAAAGTGATAGTACAAAGCTCCTGAGGAGGGAGGGGACCCGAGAAGGTTGCCTGGTCCTCGTTATTTAGTATGACTATTTCATTAGAACTGTACATGGACACAGTTAATAAAAGTCCTGTAAGAGACCATCAGTGGCCATAATTTGAAGTCTTAAGAGTAATGAAAAATATATTCTATATAACACTGTAAATTTTACAAGTATTTAATTGCAAATTAGATATGTTCCAAAAGCTAGATCTATAAATAGAGTAACACGGGTATTTTTTTACTTTTCTTTCTCTGAATATATTCCTTAATGAGTGTTCAGTATCTATTAATAATATTAATGAAAAGGTACCAAAATAAGACATCTTGGGAAAAAAAAATAGGTTGGTTAGGCTATACCTAAAGAGAAAACTACTTATAAAAAATACATTTATGTCTCGGGGTGCCTGGGTGGCTCCGTGGATTAAGCCTCTGCCTTTGGCTCTGGTCATGATCTCAGGGTCCTGGGATGAAGCCCCGCATCGGGCTCTGTGCTCAGCAGGGAGCCTGCTTCCTCCTCCCCCTCTGCCTGCCTCTCTGCCTACTTGTGATCTCTGTCAAATAATAAAAATAAATTTAAAAATATATATATTTGTCTCATAACTATGGTTCAGTATTTAAGGCTTATTTCCATTTTATTGAAAATGTGGAATGCTACTACCAAATGACTTCATTACTATTTTCCTTCACTCAAACTTTCATTTTTTTAATCTTTTAAAATTTATTTTATTTATTTATGAGCGAGTGAGCATGCATCCAAGGGCAGGAGTGCAGAGGGAGAGCATCTCAAGCCAACTCTACACTGAGTGCAGAGTCCAATGCAAGGCTTGCTCTCACAGCTCCAAGACCATGCTGAGAGCCAAAATCAAGAGTCAGATGCTTAGGGACGCCTGGGTGGCTCAGTTGGTTGAGCAGCTGCCTTCGGCTCAGGTCATGATCCCAGCGTCCTGGAATCGGGTCCCACGTAGGGCTCCTCGCTTGGTGGGGAGCCTGCTTCTCCCTCTGCCTCTGCCTACCAGTCTGTCTACCTGTGCTCACACTCTCTCTCTCCCTCTCTCTCTCTAACAAATAAATAAATAAAATATTTAAAAAAAAAAAAAAAAAAAGAGTCAGATGCTTAACCAAGTGAGCCACGCAGGTGCCCCAAAATTTCATTGCTAAGATTACTTTTCCTATAATGACTCAAATAAGCTTTTGGTTTTTTGTTGTTCTAAGATTTTATTTATTCATTTGAGAGAGAACAAGCTACTACATTTGGTAGTAGCATTCCACTTTTTCAATAAAATGGAAATAAGCCTTAAATGAGCATGGAAGAGAGCACAAGCCAGAGGGAGAGGGAGAAGCAGGCTCCCCACTGAGCAGAGAGCCTGATACAGGGCTCAATCCCAAGACTCCGGGATCATGACCTAAGCCGAAGACAGCCGCTTAACCGACTGAGCCACCCAGGTGTCCCTCAAATAAGCTCTTGGATTTACCCTTGGTCTTCACCTGTGGCATATGGATAAAATGTAAAGTATGTTAAAGCATTTATAAGTGTCTCAAAAAGTATTTTACTATTAACAAATAGTTTTCCTGAAGATTTAATTCATTTCTTTTTTTTTTTTGAAATATTTTATTTATTTACTTGAGAGGGAGAGAACAGGAGTAAGAGTGAGCACACAAGCAGGGAGAGGGGCAGAGAGAGAGGGAGGAGCAGATTCCCCGCTGAGCTCCTAAGGAGCCTGATGCGTGACTCGATCCCAAGACCTCAGGATTATTACCCAAGCCCAAGGCAGAAGCCCAACATACTGAGCCACTAGGCGTCCCCAATCATTTCATTCATAAAATTACATTCCAAAATATGTAGTCTCTTTCAGTTTTTGTACATTTATTCAACAAATATTCACCGAGCCCACACTCTGACTATCATTAACAGAAAGCTCCTGTGCAGCAGGGACCGTATGTTTGCATCCCAGCACAGGGCAGTCTTGCAGAAATGAACTATATACTGTGCACTAGGGAGGCCGAGACGAACAGGACACAGCACTAAACAACAGCTATCAAATAACAACCGTTACTACCTCGCCTCACTTAGGCACATCTCCATTTTAAAAATAAAAAAATACCATCGAATGGGGAGGGGTTTCTTTGGAAACAAAGTGCTTCTGAAGTAACTTACTTGCTGACTTCTTTATACTGGGCTATCTCCTCAATATAAAGAAGGTCATGCAGCCGTGACTGATAGTTGGTCTTGGTCAACGATTTGTCTAAAACGGACTGGGTGAACAGCTGGTCAGCAGAGAGAGGAATTTGGTATCTGATAAGAAGGCTCTTCTCCAAATCAGTAGTTTCATTGGGTTCGAAATCTATAATAGTCTTAGAAGAAGAATCCCAACGCTTAGCTGTGGTTACTAGCTGTTGTTTTGCATGCATCAGGTATTCAAGATCTAAACGGAAACATAAAAACACATTTATAAAGGAACACAACATTAAAATTCCCAAATAATACATTACACGTTTTGGTAGGAGCATTTTATATGCTAGAGCTCATAATTCTTAAAAACAGAACAATACAAAAACCCATTTGACAGAGAATCTTCCCCGTATCAGAAATCTTTTGTCTAGCTTAACAAAATAACATAAATAGGAACCCATGTAAAAAAAAAAAAAAAAACACCTTTTTCTTTTAACATTAGGGTAGAATGTAACAAAAATAGTCATTAACATATTGAAAATACTGATTAACATTTAGAAATTCACTGACAGTCAAAAGAAATCTTAACTGCAGGATAAAGTCCTCCTGAGAGAAAATCTATCAGGTGACAAATCACTTTTCCCCTCCTACAACCAATACCTGCCCATGACAGCAAGACGAGATCAGAAAACTGTGTCTTTTCTTGCGTAGTAAAGTGCAGTGAAACTCTCTGAAAGTCAACTTATGACAAACAAATACCTTTTAGGAAATATTCATGTAAAAGTACTGCTAATTCCTCATTAAAAGATGAGAAGATGTAGCATTCAAATGCCATTTCAGAAAAATTCAGTTTAGCCTCAGTTACATTATACCGTTAAGTAGGACACAATGTCAAAATGAATGACTGTTCAAGTTCTGACATCTCTGGGAAAAAACTGTAGCACAGTACCAGCACAGGATGAAATTTATCGTAACATAGATTCTGAGCCCTAGGGAGACGCGCTCTGACTGCAGTGCGTGTGACATTTTCTATTTGGTGGAACATACATATCCCTGTAAATATGAAACGTAACTAAAAGGGGAAAAAGAAGTTGCCTGACTGACTCATTAGGCTGAGATCCAGTTTTAATGTAACATAATTGAAAAGATGGCTTCACAAATGAGGTTAAAATTTGGGACGATACAATAAGAAATTTAAAGAGACATCAGCTGGTCTTCAAAACACAAAAATAAATTACCCTGTACTATCTTTGCAATGAGAGAACAATACATAATTGCCATGTACGGCTTAGTGAGAGATTTTCCTATATTAAAATGTTATATATAAACTACAAACATATTAAGCATAATCATCCAAAAGACATTTCTCAATACTAGAAAACAGTTTATCTTAATATCTTAGTAAAGATTCAAATGCAAAGGACCCAATTTCTTGCCTTTGCTCCTTGAAAAGGTATTTCTAGATGCTACTTTTAATTATTTCTCAAAAGATAAAATAAATACAACCATAATCATCAAGTTTTAGGATGGCCTACATTCTTACAATACATTGGATGAGATGAGGATGGTGTTTTTGCAATAGCTTCAAAAGTAGAAGTTTCATAAAGTAAACTAACCATATTTTCTTCCTAAATCATCCAAAATGTGGACCCTGCTCTTTCGTTCATTAAATCATAGGTACAAAAAATATTTAAGCTACACAAATGCCAACATTTCTACGAGATCATACTATCACTAAAAATCAGATGATAATCATTGTCAAAAAACAAGGATGTACATAAAAATCTATTTTCCTTAATTCAAAAGTCAAGAGAAACAGCAATGGTATAGTATGACAAACCAAAAAACCAACTCTTTAAAAATAAAAACTAAACTCCATATACTCTCAAAGAATCACTGTAATAGGTAATAAAAGGATGTCCACTATTTGGAGATAGGGCAATTGTATTTCATAATTTTATTTTAAATAAGAAATTGAATCAGACTATGCCTTGATCAATATTATGTTCATTCATATTCTTTAAAAAGCCACTAATTATTTCTAACTGATTTTAATTTTAAGTAACTGGGATAATAAGAAACCGAAAATAATTGAGCTTTCCTTTTAAAAACATTTTTGTGTCACCTATTTAGTATGCAAAGCAAATTACACAGACAGTCATTCTACTCTGGACTACAAGTACTCAGTCTTTCCGGGAAAAGTGGCGTAAGAAACAGTGTTTTTCTCATCTTACCTAGACAGTGCCACGATTTCCACCCTGTTTTTATGAAATTATTAAAATTCGTGTCTCCAGCAGGTAGCACAATTTCAAAACAATTCCCAAACAATGTTAAATTTATTTTTAAGTGACTGTAAATATACCACAGGAGAGGGGAGGGTTCAAGGAACAGAAAGAAGAACCCTGAAAAACATCCAAGTGTGCCAACATCAAAAATTCCACAAATTACTGATCTCAGTCATAAACTCAGACATCAGAAATGAACTGTCGCCAGCAACTACTAAGGACATATTTTGCCAAAGCTACTGCTCTTTCCCTACTTCATCTGAACTGAGTCAAGCTTTTCTGCCTCCAACCCTCTGACTTTTAAGAAACAGTTTATTGGGCCTTTTCAAACACCCACCTAACTTCCAGTCCTTAAAGGTTCAGGTCTTCAGAGTCCCTGTTCAAAGACTTTTTTTCTTAAAGATTTATTTATTTTAGAGAGAGAAAAAGGGACTGAAAGAAAGGGAAAGGGAGAAGAGGGAGAGACAGAGAGCAGGGGAAGGTGGGGGAGAGAGAGAGAGAGAGAGAGAGAGAGAATCTCAAGCAGACTCCCCGCTGGGCACAGAGCTTGATGCAGGGCTCGATCCCACCACCCCGAGAGATCATGATCTGAGCCGAAATCCAAAGTTGGATGCTTAAATGACTGAGCCACCCAAGTACCCCTTAAAAGCCCCTTTGCAACTAGAGGAGGGAGAAGGGGTTCCCCATGGGTAACATTACGACTGGGCCTCGCTGCAACCACACCTCCAGCACGCGGCAGCGACTGCCAACGTCTGAACCACGCATGTGTGCTACTGGGGGCAGCTTGGCCAGTCCATCCCTAGAAAGTACTTTTTTTCAACCTAGATGAGGCTAACGTGAAAAACACTCTGCCAAGAAGACAAGTGGACAGGCTAAGGATCAATACTCAGAAAACCATGTATGGAGAGCTTAACACTGACTTACTTACCAACTCCTCCAGTAATAAATCCCAAAGCAAATCTGACAGAATTATAAACCTGTAGGACCTGTTACGCTGAGATGTGGTAGGCAGAAGCTATAAACATACTTTAAGAGAAATTCAGAAGAAAAAGTTAAAGATAATTAGAATATACCTAATTTTTTGAAGATAACATAAGGGAAGAGTTGCTACTTCCACAAACAGAATTCAAGCTTGGAATGCCTAAGCAGACACAAGACATGCTTCCCAACTTCCCTGGTCCTGCTGACTGAGAACAGCAATGCCCTCCTCATTCGGCCACATAGTTACTATTCTAACAAAGCATCCAAAGGGTTGATTTAGTTTTCTCTTGAAGAATATAATATAGCAGACTTGAAAACTATCCTTAACAGAACCTGGAGAGTAGACAAGAAAAAGTCAGGAGAAAAAAAAAAAAAAATCCAGTGTCTATGCGCCTAGCACAAGGGTGGATGTAGAAGCAGCGTGCGATAAATAAATGCACGTAAATACAGAATATATTCAGAACAGCTCTACTTATTAGGAATTAAAGAGAATGAGATGAAATGATTCTCAACTCTGAAATCGGAAGTAAACACTCTTCCTTAGGAAACATTTTGGTCATGTCTTTACAAGTCTGAACTGCCCAAAGTAACAAAAAAATTACAAATCTGAAAGTAATCCCAAACCATCCTTTCAGCTATCCATTTCAGTAACATTTCTTTCCCAAAAATTGCTACAGAGAAACAAGATTAGCATCTCTTAGCTTACCCATATTGTCTGTCCCTATCTTCCATCTCTTAAACCAAATAAAATTTAAAACAGCAAAATAACAGCATAGGAGTACTTCATTACTTTTTACATGCTTCTACTCAATATTTATCTTCTATTGACAAGTACAGGTTTTTTTAATCTATTTTTCTATGACTTTTCATACTATCAGCATCTATATCAATCCTGACAGAGCTACATCTATATATAACTGCCCTTAATTTACCACCAACTTTGGCATTTGGAGACAATTTTTAAGTCATACTAAATTTTAATGTAAATGTTAACATACACTGCTAGACTCAAAGGAGAGAAATGTGTACTACGGAGTTTTCAATTTTAAACATAAGAATTAATTTTCAACATGTAATTTCCAGATATTCAAAGCAGAATTCCAAATCAATTTTGCCAAGCAAAAACTTCCCATTACTCAAAGTCATAGGATAAAGTGTATAATGCAGTTCGCTTTCTAAGCAAGGGGACAACTCACTAACTTCCTTCTTTTGTAAATGGTCTCCCGTCATGTATTTCTGAGAGGCATGTCTTTAATTCACAGTAATTTTTTAGTGCATACAGTTTCTCTTGCTGAACATAAGCCTAACCTGAACCTTTCCCCAACAAGGAAAAAGCACTGGAAAAAACTGGAAAAAGCACTGGAAAAAAGCAAAGTTAAAGTCATACCTATTACCTGAACAGTTCGCAGAATTGTCATTTACAACTAAAACATGGCCTACAAACAGAAAAGGTTTGCATGCTTTAGATACTATGAAAACAGGGGTGCCTGGCTGTCTCTGTCAGGAGAGCCTATGACTCTTAATCTCAGGACTGTGAGTTCAAGCCCCACAGTAGGTGTGGAACCTACCTAAAATAAAAAATAAAATAAAAGTAAAGAAATAGGTATCATGAAAATTATACTTTAAAAAATGGGACACTTGGGTGGCTCAGTCGGTTAAGCATCCAACTGTTGGGTTTTGGTTCAGGTCCTGATCTCAAGGTTGTGAGATCAAGCCCCCACTGAGCTCCACACTCAGCAGGGAGTCTGCTTGATATTCTCTCTCCCTTTCCCTCTGCCCCTTCCCCCCACTTACACCTGTGCTCTAGATCACCCTCCCTCTCTAAAATAAATAAATAATTTAAAAAAAGAGAAAAGAGTAGGGAAAACACCAAAAAACTAAAAATTACCACAACCAGGTCAGCTAATGTCAGTAATGACCAGAAACATCAGCCCTAACGTCGCCTAGCTTGCCTAAACCTAAATTTAAGGTTTTCTGTCTATAATGTTCAAAATCTCCTATCGGAAAATACATTTTGTACATTCTATATAATTGTCTTCTTGTAATAATTGTTTTTCCTGGCTTTGAAGTACAAATTTCACTATGTGAAACTATTTTGTTTCCAAATTAGTTCAAGAAAATGTTTAATTTTTTTCAATTATTTTCTATGATGTAACTACTTAGAAGCAAAACCTTGTTTTTAGAAATAAGCAAAGATAACAAACTGCAAAGTGGCCACTAAACGGATATAAGGAACTATCACAAAAAGGGGGTAAGGCATCATATTAGTTCCAAATGGGAGGATAGCCTTGACTGTATTAATTCCTTCTACCATATCTGTATAAAATATAAAATCATTAGGTTTTCTTTTTTAAAAAATTTTGCTTATTTATTTGAGAGAGAGCAGAGAGCACAAGCAGAGAGGTGGGAAGACGGGCAGAGGGAGGGGCAGAATAAACTCCCTGCTGAGCAGGGAGCCTGATGCAGGACTCCATGCCGGGTCCCCAAGATCACGACCCAAGCTGAAGTCAGAAACTTAAACCACTGAGCCACCCAGGTGCCTCAAATTCATCAAATTTTCAAACTGATACATTAGAAACCAAAGAAATGGAACTCCCACACTCAAAACACGGGTCATCTTGGACAACTTCTCTTCCACAAACTTCTCTTGTATTCTCTTGCCAAGATCCACAGGTGCCATGGTTTGAAGGGCTCAGGTCTTCTCAGTCCCTCCTCTGCATGCACCCTAGCCCCATGCCTCCCTTTACTAAAAGAATTCTCCTTCTCTCTTCATTCTACTTACAAGCCAGGAATTATCCTAATCATGGCTCATGATAAAATCAACAGCTACCATTTACTGAATGCCTATTGTGTATCAGATACTGTACAGGGTTTATTTTCCATCTCACGGTGATCCTCTAAGATAGAATGTTCTAGGCCCACTTAATAGAGGTTTCCACATGAAACTCAGGAATGTCAAGTACCCTGCACAGGGTCATAAAAGTAATGAAAAAATCAAGATTCAGATCTAATTCTATTTGACTCTGAAGTCTATTCACTGCTCTTTTTCTCAAACTAGAAAACTACCACATACCTGAGGCAAAAGTAGTCAAAGTACCCTGAATCTCTCGAGCCCATGAGGGTGCCCTGAAATCCTCATCATCACCCCCTTCCCTCATCTGCCTTAATAGTATCATTTTCTCTTACTTTTAATTTTAATGCAACCTTGTAACGTATTATTTACTACACAGGCTTTCATCAACAAGATACAGGCTCTTGACAACACAAACTTCTTTCTATAGGAATATGAGTCACGAGTTACAAAACACCAATCTAAAAGCAAACTTTTCTAATACAACACACATGGAAGCCAAGAACGTCCTGAGAGCTACACTGGAAAGCGGGAAATAAGTGTTAATCTCTCTTCATGATTTTAAAAGGGTGCTTCCTAATAGTTCTCAAGTTCTAGTCTCTAAAAGCAATGCCCTCGCATGGGGTAGGCAAACCACAGCACGCAAGGTAACTCCAGCCTGCTGTCACTTTTAAAAATAAAGTTTTATTGGAGCACAGTCATGCCCATTTGCTTCCATATCAGCTACAGTGGTGCCGAGCGGAGTGGTTGCAACAAACACCATCTGCCTGGAAACATCTAAAAGACTATCTGATTTTTTGCAGAAAAAAATTGCCAAAGAGCTCCTATACTAACAAACATAAATTAAATATTCTTACTTTGTCAACTGTTTGGCTACAGGAATCAACATATTCTGATTCCAAAGGGTACTGAGAAGATGAAAAAACACAATACAACAGAATAAAAACAGGTATAAGGGATCAAAATAAGTAAGAAATAAGGTTTAAGTGAGGCTGAAATAAGTCTGGGTAATATTAGCACACACACTAGAAGGTAATGCCTAATTGTTCAATCTGGACCCAAATGTTGCTTTAACCTTACCAGCAGCTGAAGGAAAGAAGGAGACAAAACTAGTTCCACCTGCTCATTGTGTCCAAAAAATAAAATCCTAGCATTTGCTCATGAACAAAACTTCTAGGTTCTCATAAATGGGACATGGTGGTACAGAGCAAAAAACACCCTCCACAATATGGTTATGATCTACGTAATATGAAGTATCACACAAAGTGTTTGTTAAATAAATATTTAGTATTCTTTAAAAAAAAAAAAAAAGCACCTATAATCTAACCAAAAGCCAAAGAAATGCAGGGAAATGTGCCCTTTCCCTTGTCACGTTGGAGCTTGGCATAAAACTTAGCAACAGGCAGTAATGTAACTACGTACAAAGTAATTATCATCTTCTGTAGGTGTTTACATGTTGAAAGCAGGGCCCTCTTCCCAGGAACACAGAGCAGATCCTACTAAAGGCACCACAGCTCCTTTACCAGTGAATATATAAAACTAACCTATGAAATCTTCTACTGAGGGCTTTTCATTCAAAGATACCATACTAAAGTCAGCAAAGTTAACTGGAGACTCAGTCAGACATGCAAACAGACATTGGAGGTGTACTCACGATTACCACTGAAATAACGGTCTACCCAAATTAATACTGAAAGGTTTTATGGTGCTAAAATCATCTTACTTTAAAAACAAAGCTAGTAGACCAAAACAGACCTGATCATCTACTCATACAAATTGAAGGAAGCTCAAAGCAAGTTTGCCTGATGACTGCAGAGCAAACCAGGGCACAATGTGAACCATTCTAATCCCATTACACAGTAAATGAATCGATTGCTCTGGGATTTTTTTCCTTATTATTCTCTCTCTATCCATGGAATATTTAGGGGCCAATACATATCTTTTAATACTGCCATTATAGTGCCTTTTAATACATCGTATCAGGGGAAAAAAGTCTAAATATTACCTTCTGTAGAAGCTGCATCAATCATTACTCTTTGCATGAGTACTGGTTCCAATCCAAAGTCGAAAACTATGGTTTGGCGAAAAGTTCCAAATATTTCTGTGTTAAATGCTATCCCGACTTTATACACGTAATGATCTAATCCATTTTGGGCCATCTTTCCTCCTATCCATTCTTGACAGTTTTCTGGGACTTCTTGTGATACCTGGGTAGTACTATCTCCGGCAGATATTGCAATGATACTAAAATGAGGACGATGAGCATCATAAAGCAATGCTACACGATACAGCATTCTTGCAGGCTACAAGGAAGTTAAAATAATTCATTGAGTACAAGGGGGTGAAAAATCCAGCTGTATTTGGGCTCTTCAATGAAAATATTCCCATAAGGGACTTTTACTTTCCCATGCTTCTAAGAGACTATGTTAAAAGTACAAATTGTGTTTATAAGCCATTTAAGAAAAAAAATGAGAATGGTTAAAAAAAAATCAGTTGTTAAAATTATATATTTATGATGTCATTTATAACTCAGTAAAGCTGAAATTTTAAAAAATTATATATTTATGCTACATCTCTAGCCTTCCTACTCTTTCTAGGATATGCTCATCTTTCTTTGTGGCAAAAGCTCTATCACACGGTTAGATCACTGACCTCCAACTTTCCATACCTTTGGCCTAAAAAAGTTTTATCTCGGTTCAAGTAGGAAGACTTCATAAGAGAGCAGTTACCTCTGAAGGCACTGGATTGGGTTCAAGGCCAAAGCTAAATGTTCCCAGATTGTTCATCCCAAGATGCAGAAGCCACAGTGGAAGAAATGCCACCAAAAGGTACGCAGAACTTTTCCACTGCACACATTCACAGAAAAGTTTGACTCTGCTTCATTCTTAAATTTGTAATATTATATTCAAGACAGGAAGCACTGCAGAAAACGTCTCATATTAAGACCACATTATTACAGAATCTGTGACTTCATCAAATATAAAAACAAGATGTGACTGTTTAAATATCTTAGAACTGCCAGATTAAACAATTCAATTTGTAAATAGTCAATTATAAGCCATGAACCCCATCCTATGTTCCAACTTTGGAAGACAATATATCAAAGACCACTTTATCAAATTAGTAAATTAGCAAACATCTAAATATCTATAAAGATTTTTATCTCAAAACCTAAAAATATTATACCTTCAATGAACAAAGTTCAGAAATACACTTTAGCACAATACAGAACCTACTTAAGATGCACTTAGATTAAAACATTTTCAGTGCTCTAACACAGAGATTTAAAGGTCACAGAAAGCCTTAAGAAAATCGAAAAAAAAATTTACATTCTCTAATTAGCACAAAATTCATACCTTACAAGTAAGAGCAAAGGTCCATGTCTGGTGAGACTTTTTGGTGTTGACAGTGACCGACAGATCAGGATTATGCTCTACTTTTACTCCTTCTATACATTCACTAAGCTGAAAATAGAGAGCAATTAATGTTATATTTTTAGTTCCCAAAGCACAAACAAAAACTTTTGGCATGGTAAATAACTATCAACAGTAAAGATGTTGATGGAACTGTTTACAAAGTAAGATGCTTTTTATACATTAATTTTATAAGAACAAAATACAACAAAGCTTAGACAAGACATAAGAAAATTAATAACAACAAAATGGCAGTAAACACTCCCTGAATGAGGATTAACATAATACCTGCAAATCTCCACAAATAGCTTAGTTCTGCTCTTTATTTTAGCCAAAGGGTCTACTTTTGCTACAAAAACACTTTATCAAGAATCAAGTTCTTCATACAGAGGATAAGGAAATAAATCAAAATAGCACAAAATAAAGTCAAGACTCAAACAAGGTCATCGTTTAAAACAAACAAACAAAATAAATAAAAAATGCAGTTTATTTTCCTCACCACTTTCTCAGGAGATAATGAATTCATCCACTTTTCTATCAAGGTTTCCATGTAACTGCCTGAGAGCTGTTTATTCTCATTTTGCTGTTTCAATTTTATCAAGCGTGAAGCATATCTTTTCTGCCATTCTGCTAGTTCTTCCTGGGAATGTGCTGAAGTACACTGCGCACCATACCTACAGATTCCTTGCTCTAAAAATCTAAGTAGAATAGGAAAGACTGTTTTATCATATACTTTGTTGGACCATTTAAAAGATAAACTTCCAGCATTTGCCCTCCGATTCTTCAATAACAAAAACAAAACTTCATCTCCTGAAAGGCCGTATTTATCACACTGACTTGCACAGAGGAGGAAGAAGAGGTTTCAAGAACATTTATAACAGTTAATCACTACAGCAACTTTCCATACTCAGCGACTTCTTTTTTTGGAATACGAGGATGCTAAAGCAAAGCATAATCAATCATAACCACCCCTCGCCCACAAAACCGGCATCGAAAAGGTAGCTTCCTCCTTCATGATGTAACAACTCTATTTGGACAATTCTTCTTAGAGCAGAATTTTCCTAAAGCAACACTGACATCAAGTGGAACAATGCATCAAACACAGGTGTGCCCTACTTCTCAAAATGGTATCACCTAAAGACAATTCTCTACACACTAGAATTTCATTCTGAAAAAAAAAAATGTTACTATAGCATTAAATTATCATCTTAAGGCTTCTACTTTTCACCTTCAAATGTAATGCCTTTACTCTTTTCTATATTACTATAACCTATATTTCATTGAAAATACTGGACTATATCCATTTGCTTGAGTTTTAAATAAATTAAGAATAAAAGCTCTATATTAGAATCACAATTAATTTAATAGATTAAATTCTTCAATGGTAAATTCCTAAATGTTCATATTAAAGGACAGAGTTAATGGTTTCTCAGTGTTTATGACTCAGAATATTCAACTGAAAATTCAGTGGTCAAAACAGATAAAAATGCAAAACTTTGTTCATTTTTTTAAGTTTTAAATGTCCTACAAAATTATGGGTTTAGCCAGTTTTTTAACAACTGAAACATCAAAAAATTAAAGATCTTCTGAACAAAAAATGAAAATTAAACTATAAGTAGCAAAATAGAGATGAGAAGTATAATATCTTATGTATTTTTTTCAACTGAAAAAATATGGACAGTAAGAAATATAAAATGAACCACAGCACAATGTAAATTATCAAATGGTTCATCCTATTTGAAAAGATGACTGTACTTAAAGCTTTTCTTAATGATACAAAGTACTGGAACTTAAATTATACTACTTATTAAGTTCTCTTACGCTTTCTAAGACACATTCAAAAAATCACATATTTGTTTCTCTTAAGTACGTCTTAATGAGCCAAATATTTCTTTGTTTTTCTACTGCTTTAAGTTATTTCTTTAAATACTAAAGGTTTGATATTCTTACTGGCCTATAAATGTTCTCACATTTCCTCTGCATAGGACTCCGTTCTACCTCTACTACAACATGATGCCGCCAGGATTTTTGAAATTTACTACTCAGTTTCTTTATTTCTACTATAAAATCATATCTGACCTTGACTACTCAATTACCAAAACTATATATGCAATTTCCTTCATTATCAAAAACAACCTATAGTAATGAGAATTTACATCTAAAATCCCTACTACTACTTACAGAAAGAACTGGAGTGTACCTTTCAGAATGTGACTTTAATAATTCTTTCCAGCTTAACAACGATTGACTTTTGAAAGGTTAGCCCTTCAAAAAGAAATTACTCATAAATTATATTAAGGACAACATGAAGATAATAGATTTTTTTAGAAAAGTTATTAAAATAATTTAACATTTCTTCATCTAGTTTATGCTCTACTTCAAGTTATATAATTTCAATTCAATCACTATAAGTTAAAGGTACATTTCACATAAATAAGAGACCAGAACTAAATTCAGTCACAATAATTCAACTGGTTTTATAAAAGACTTCTATACAAAGTCTTAACAATCCCAATTTAGATCACTGTTGTTTGTAATTAAAAGAAGGCTCACTGATATGGCCTTGACTTTTATTTAATGATAATGACCATTAATTATGGCTTCTGTTTCACATTGAAAGTAAACCATTTTACTCAATCATTATACTTCTTCCTTCACAGATTATCTTCTTTAACTTGGAATTACTACTCTTCAGAAAGTGAAGGAAAATTATCTATCCTTTGAATAAAGACATGTCATTGGTTTAAAAAAAAAATCACGTTACCTTTTACACAAAGTATATTCCTCGCTGCTTGTGATTCCCCTAGGTGGTGGGCGGAAATGCCAACCATTACAAGATCCTAGAGAGTAATCAGGATATATAGTCTTATCATTTGAGGCTTGCTAATAATTCTGATATTTTAATGTATAAGAAATACTATAAACCCTCCACACACATCATCCTAGATGATGTAAAAAGGACATGACATACTTGCCTCTATCAAAAAAGTAATCTACCAATCAAATGAGTTAAATTCAATTAACCACAGGAAACTCAGACATCACTGAAGTAGTTACCCAGCAACTAAATCGGGTGGATGACCCTGACTCTATCCTAGCCACTGGTGGGTATATTTCCAATGCAGTCTCTTCCCTAACAACTAAAGGGGGAAAATGCTGGCATGCTTGTCATTTCTTAAGTATAAAACGTGTCTCTATCAGAATTATTTCAGGAATGAGGAAATTATCATGACCTGGAAGGAAATTATGTAGAACAAATTCAATACTGCATATTGAGTGAAAAGTTCCACAGTATTACCCATGTTCTTTAGGATTTGTCTGGCACATGTCATTGTATCAAATAATCAAGCCTTTTTTACAACTGACATAAAGTTCAAAACATTGAATTCTGACATAAGAGCTAAAAAAAAAAAAATAACATTTGTTTACTTCTGAATACAATGAGCTTTGATTCGTTTAGGTAAAAGTTCCAAATAAACCAAAAAAAATAAGGCTTAAGAAAGAAAAGGCTAGTGGGGCGCCTGGGTGGCTCAGTGGTTTGGGCTGCTGCCTTCGGCTCGGGTCATGATCTCAGGGTCCTGGGATCGAGCCCCGCATCGGGCTCCCTGCTCCGCAGGAAGCCTGCTTCCCTCTCTCTCTCTCTCTCTGCCTGCCTCTCTGCCTACTTGTGATCTCTGTCTGTCAAATAAATAAATAAAATCTTTAAAAAAAAAAAAGAAAGAAAGAAAGAAAAGGCTAGAGCAACAAAGGCTGAGCAGCACCAAGTTTTCAAGGACCTCATGGCCATTCTCTATTTCCTCACAAATCATGTGCCACCACCCCCACCCCCACCCCAAAAAAAGATATTCAGCCAGGATGAGTTTAAAGCCATGTCTCATCCCTTTCCAGCTGTGTAACTGGAAAAACTACTGAACCTTTTTAAACATCAGTTTCATCACTTATCAAAAAGATGGAGAAGCCAACACATGTTTTTGTGAAAGCTGCTACCACGGTACACAGTATCCAACAAGCACTCAATGAACGTTGGTCCCTCTTTCCTTTCCTCTGGGAAGAGAAGAGGAGGTTGTGGATTTTAACTGTGGCAGGAACAACTTAGCTTCCAGATCAGGACTTCCAAAGAGTAGTAATCAGACTAGCCTGGGACAGAACAAGATAAAGACTCCCCACTACATGGAGAATGTAACAACTTGACATTGCTAACAATGAGGTTTACTTACACTGAGCTACATGGAGGCAGGAAAAGGATACTTCCTACCTCCCTGACTCCATTATGCTATGAGAAGGGGCCAGTGGAAAAAATGCTTTCATCTACACCTACTTCTTGAAATTAAATTTGTACGTTCTCTTCAAAACTCCACTTATATGTACTGTAACTCAGTAAATGTCCTCCCAATAACCAATAACAAAGTGACGCCAGCAATTACAGCTAGAAGGAACACCGAGTGTGGTACTTACCCCCTTCCAAGTCTTCCACGTGATATCCAGACAGGACGTTACTAGTGGCTGTCTGAAATTTTCCAAATGAAAATGTTTTTATAATAAGAAATAACCAGTTGATGTTGAATTAAACTTGGATGTTTTCAACATTTTTTTTAAGGCTGAGCTTGAATACTTAGAAATTTTAATACACATTAATATTTTAAACAGTATTTTTTGCATCCATCTCTGCTCTATGTTAAAGTATGTTTAAATACAGAAAACAGGTACTTACGTGGCCTTCATTAAGGAAACGGATCGAGATTCCCTATATAAAAACTACCTGGTAGTAAACGGCAAAGTCCACGGAGCAGCGCCTCCATTCATTTATTCATTTCACTCTCCTCTTCCTAACATCTAGAGAATGACCAGCTAAAGAGGTGCCTTTCTCCTGCACTGAGTGCAACACCACCACTGTGGGGCATGGAGCACATCCTGCTGGTCCCCCTCGCTCTGGGATAAGCCCCTCTCCCATGATGGAGCTGAGGACCCACTCACTCTCCCTGGCTTTCTTGACTCAAGTCCCCTTGGTGCACATAAATCCCCAATCTACTCCTTTGGTTCTAATTTTACTCTAAACTCTACACCTCCCATTTCAACTGAGTGCCAGCCACAGCACTTTTTCTTTTTTTTCTTAACAACCGACACCGTTTTATAGGCCGGATCACTGTCAGCCATGCACAGATCCACTGCCAACAGCCTGACTCTCCTTCTACATTCCCACGGCTCACAGAGGACCAGGCACATAATGGGTGCCCAGTAAAGGCATCCAGGATGGGATGGGGGATGGACAGATGATCATCCATGCACTTCAAACAAGTATGCCCAAAATTAAATTCATCGTCTTTATCCCAAATCTCATCGTCCTTCTCATGCTCCTTATCTTGTGTTAATACTCCCAAGGAGAGCAAGACTAAAATTCTGAAAGCCATCTTGAACTCTCCCTCTTCTGTCCTACTCCTGAGTATTCTCTAAATCTTGCCCAACGAGGTCTAGAATGTCCCTCATAATCTGTCTCATACTCTTTACTCCCACTGCCACTATCCTGGCCACGGCTCTCATCTGTCCCTGAACCAAATGACTACCATGCTAACCTGTACCAAGTCACCGCTAGGTCTTTACCTAGCACCCCCATTCTTTAATCTCCTGCCTTCCTGGTCTCCCCACAGACTATTAATCTCTCTTCTCCCTGCTTATACTTCCATTGCCACACTTACTAACCACAAGCAGCCTGCCCCATGGGTACAGTAGCTATGTGCATCTCAACTGGCCCACCAGGTTGTTTTTCACAGATATCTCAGCTTCCCAAAACCCAGAGATCCTTGAACAGCACAGGAGCTCAGTAAACATGAAACTGAATCAGAGAATACAGCATCCCAACATGAAATTTGGAATGTCTATACTGTAGAGATGATGTCTAAATGCTAATTGGGTATAACTGAAACAATAATATCATTATAATTCATATGTCATTAATTAAACTGGACTTTTCAGGTTGAGCTGGAACTAAATCACCATTAATACTGTTTCTATAGAAAGATGCCTCCTGATTCTCCAACTACTTACTAAAAATGTTTAAAGACAACCCATTCTTTCTGGAAAATGAGGACTGACTATAAGACTACATAAGCTAGGGGCGCCTGGGTGGCTCAGTGGGTTAAAGCCTCTGCCTTCGGCTCAGGTCATGATCTCAGGGTCCTGGGATCAAGCCCCGCATCGGGCTCTCTGCTTGGCGGGGAGCCTGCTTCCCTTTCTCTCTCTCTCTGCCTGCCTCTCTGCCTGCTTGTGATCTCTGTCTGTCAAATAAATAAATAAAAATCTTAAAAAAAAAAAATTTGTAAGCTAAATCAAGAGTAATTGTTTACATTACCAGGGTGCTATGCTCACAAAAAAGGTACATACTAAAAAATCTCTTTAAATTCTACAAGCAAGGTGTAAGTGTCATAGGTCCCACACCAGCTTTTTAAAATATGATCTCAGGGGCGCCTGGGAGGCAGTCAGTTAAGCGCTCAACTCTTACACTCAGCTCAGGTCATGATCTCAGGATTGTGAGACTGAGCTCCACATCAGGCTCCCTGCTCAGCATGGAGTCTCCTTCTCAAGTTTTTCTCTCCCTCTCCCTCTACCCCTCTCCTCGCTCTCTCTAATAAATAAATCTTTAAAAAATTACATTTCATCTTCATCAAATTTATAAATATAAAAGCTAAAAGCTCACTTCATGTGTGAATTTAAAGTACCTCCTCTAAAAAATTTATCAAAATAGGGGCATCTGGCTGGCTCAGTCGATGGGAGTATGCAGCTCTCAATCTTGGGGTTGTGAGTTTGAGCCCCACGTTAGGGGCAGAGATTACATAAATAAATAAACTTAAAAAAAAAAGTCTTAAAATTTTATCAAAATAAATTTACCGAATATGCAAGAAAAAAATAGGAATAACATATTTCAGTCCTAGGACAAAGCTGAAAGCATTGAGAACAGGTAGAAGGAAGACGCCACGGCATGCTTCCCGGGTCAGCATCTGCAATGATGATCAAGCGAGCAGGCGCGCCTGCGCTGACACCGCAGCTCACCGGCTGGTGGGGTTTGGAGAACAGTGCATCTGCCCCACAAGGGCTCGTAAGACTGAGAAGTTTGGCCCGGGCTTAGGATTTAGCCACCATGGCTTTTAGGTTCCAAAGTACTGTGTTTTGGGGTTTTTTTTAAACACCTTTTTATATGTTCAGACCCCAAGACAGAAAGGCAATATCAATTAGTTTATGATCGATCTTTAGTTTGTACTGACACCTTCATGAAAAGCGGCCAAATTTCATATTGCTAGAATGCCTACAAATTTACCATCAGATCTATTAATTTGATATTTTAAATCTTTATATTCAGGTTTTGTTTCCATTAGTTAGCCTTGAGTTCATGTCTTTATCCTTATCCTCTAGCATTTAAATGCCAGCTCAGTTCAATCTTTAAAACAAATTGTTTCTAAATTTTTTAATACGTCATGTGCAATAATAAGGGTTTCATTGTTTGTTAGCTTTTTCTAGACGGAGTTTTTTTAATAATATGAGTTCACTAGCCAAAAAAATACTACATTGGTTATAGAGATAAGTTAACTATAAACAAAAGTTAAGTCACTTCTCCCCAAAAGGACAGTTATAAAATAGGAGTCAAGTGATACTTGAGGCCTTACATGTGAGAGCATTATAAATATTAAAAATTAAAATTTGTATATAAATACGTAATATATATCTCTGTGTGTGATTATCAGATGTAAAGCTGGTAATTCAATAAAGGCAATAAAAAAGAAGCCAGCCAAAAATTTTAATAAAATGAAAAGTCATCTTATTTTACATTCCATGTTGAAAATCTAAATTTATCAGTCCTCCTCTAAGCCTTAGAAATTAAAAAGACTGCATATATACAGGAAAGGAAATGGCTCTGAAGTTAATTAGAGCTTACTGATACTCAATTTATAGTAAGACAAAGAAAATAACATTTGTTTAAAGCCTCTATAATTGCAGCAAAACAAACAGTATCTTCATCCAGCTCATGCAATTTATGATGACTGTCTTTGCTTAATGTTTGTCAGTATGTGACACATATTATCAGAGTTAGAACAGGAAAGCAAGCCACAGGAGGTCACAGTCTACGCCTGGGCCTCTGTTCTTTCTCTGCACCACATGCAGCGCCCTCCCCCTCACTCACTATGGGAATGGCACCTTCTTACCCCTCAGTTCTTCGCTTAGCTAGCTCAGCCTCTGACTACCCAATCCAGTTATAGTTTCCATCACAGAAAGCTTATTTTTGTCCCCTCATACGAACTTTACTCAATGTGAATTATACCTATAGCTGTCCAATTTATTTGTTATCTCTCTCTTCCCCAAGACTTTGACCTCCCAAACTATGGGTGTCTTGGTCAGCGCTGTATTCCCAGCACCGCATATAGGACCTAACACATAGTAGGTGCCAATTTCCTTAATAAGAAAGCCAATCAGAGGCACCTGGCATCTGGCTCTTGGTTTTGGCATAGGTCATGATTTCAGGGCTGTAAGATCAAGCCCCGAGTCCAGCTCTACACTCAGCAGGGAGGCTACTTGAAGATTCTCTCCCTCTGCGCTTCCCCGCATACTCACGCATGTACCAACTCCCTCAAATAAATAAATAAATCTTTAAAAGAAAAAGATTCTCGGGGCGCCTGGATGGCTCAATGGATTAAAGCCTCTGCCTTCGGCTCAGATCATGATCTCAGGGTCCTGGGATCGAGTCCGGCATCGGGCTCTCTGCTCAGCAGGGAGCCTGCTTCCTCCTCTCTCTCTCTCTCTCTGCCTGCCTCTCTGCCTACTTGTGATCTCTCTCTGTCAAATAAATAAAAATTAAAAAGACAATTAAAAAAAAAATGTCTCTATGAGGAATAGAAATTTGAAACTGACAAAGCTTTGGGCCTGTTCCATGCCACTGCTGTCCCCTGGTCTTCTATGTGCCCTTCAAGTGCTTCACCAGAGCACGTTTCTGTTCACCAGTTACCCTGATACACATTATTTCCATCTCCTAAACTCCATTCCCTAAAAATGGTCCTTCGATCACAGACCTCTTCAGTTGCTTTAAAAAGAAGGCTTGAGGGTTATCTCATTTTTAATGACAGTATTTTCTAACAGCCAGATGTAGTTAAACACTAAAATTTCCCTATCATCTTTCCACTCGTTGGCCAGAGACCACCAAAAAGAATTAGGAGCAGAAGACCTGGCGTGCAGGGGATCCATGAGAAGAAGCAGAGTTCCTGGGATGGGGCCGCGATGGAAAAGGCGGCCAGGAAATCCCACGACCCCACCGTAACAGCCTTGCTTTCTTGGCTGATGCCGAAAGACTTTCTAGTTTTAATACAGAACACTTACTATAGCCAGACTGAGTTCAACTCTTTCCAAAGAGATCCACTAAAATAGTCTTACCTCTGTTTCTGTGAGAAGTGTTTTTAGTCTTGTCAAATCTTTTGTGACCATCCCATTCTGAAAAAGGTGGATGAAAAACAAAAAACCCGGTTAGTGTATTAGTTCTAAGGGGCATCACTCAACTCCTCCACTGTTCCTAACTAAGGTTTATCTGTAAAAAGACAATGCTGTCCTCATCTCCCATCCCACTATCATTAATGGGGATAATAAAGCTAATCTATCTGTAAGGAAAGTTTAAAAAGCTAACAGGACAAAATATACAGTGTGGCCTAAAACACTTACTCACCCTGTATAAGAGTTTAAAATCAATTCAATAAAATATTCACAAAAGGTGTCACTGAAGAGCAAGATTGGATATGCAAAGCAAAAAATAAATTTTAAGAAATTTTAAGAACACTATACAATCTGCTGATTGTATAGTGTAAGAACAACTATAAGAAACCCTTACAATTGTAAAAACCCTATACAATCATATTGTATGATTAAAATGCTCACTCCGCAGGAGCATTTTAAAACCCAAAACTAGGGGCACCAGGGTGGCTCAGTAGGTTAAGCCATTGCCTTCAGCTCAGGTCATGATCTGAGTCCTGGGATCAAGCCCCCGAATCGGGCTCTCTGCTCACTAAGGAGCCCGCTTCCCCCTCTCTTTCTCTGTCTGCCTCTCCGTCTACTTGTGATGTCGCTCTCTGTCAAATAAAAAATTAAAATCTTTAAAAAATTTTTAAAAATAAATAAATAAGTAAATAAAACCCAAAACTATAGGTGCGCCTGGGTAGTGCAGTCAGTTAAGTGTCTGCCTTCAGCTCAGGTCACGATCCCAGGGTCCTGAGATTGAGCCCCACATTAGGATCCCTGCTCAGCGTGGAGTCTGCTTCTCTTTCTGCTCCTCCCCACTCCCCTCACCCTGCTTTCTCCCATTCTCTCCCTCTCTCTCTTTCTCAAATAAATAATAATAAATAAATAAATAAATAAATAAAGCCCAAAATAAGGAGTGCACCTGACTGGCTCACACAACTCTTGATCTCAGGATTGTTGAGTTCAAGTGCCACACTGGGTCTAGAGCTTGCTTATAAAATCAATTAAACAGAGCAATCAGAGATACCTGGTTGGCTCAGTCCGTTAAGCGGCTACCTTCAGCTCAGATCATTACCCTAGGGTCCTGGGATCAAGCCCTGCATTGGACTCACTACCCATTGAAGAGCCTGCTCTCCCTCATCCGCTACCTGCCTCTCTGCCTATCTCTCTGTCAAATAAATAAATAAAATCTTTTTAAAATAAATAAATAGGACGGCCATCCCAGGACTCCTCTCACTCTTGAGAGCTTTTTCTGTATCTTCACTTAATAAACTTCTATTGCTTTACTCACCAAAAAAAATCATTAATTAATTAAAACCCCAAAATATTCCCAGCTTCTAATAAAATAACATCTTTAAAGAAAATCATTTAGTTATCCTATACTTTCAAAGCTTTAAAAAGTACGTGTTATTCTTATATATATATTATCACACACCATAAGAACCCAATGATTCAACATCAGTTTGTTGAAGAGAAATGAGATTTCTAATAGGAGGAAGCAAGAGAAAAAAATGCAAACTTAATTCCTTCTCCCCGCCAATATGCTTAAGGAGTCACATGAATGAATCCATTTTCACATATTCAGAATTAGAGCTCGTCAACGTACCAGGGACTCTCCTGTCAGTGACTTGGCAAGAATGCTGGATACCAGTTGAAGCTTTCCTTTCAGCTGCATACAGCAGAGCACTGCCTGAAAGGCCCCATCTCCCTTGGCCAGGCCTTCTCCCAGCACTGTTAGGAAAGAATAGCCAGCATCAACCATGTAACGTTCAATGCACATTTTTGTCTTGATTATAACATTAGCACACTATCACAAAGATGAATTCTTATGCGTTAAAAGAATGAACTTCAAGTACTGGTAGAAAGCTATGACGGTTCAGTTCTGTCCCAAAATATGCGCGAAGACAAGAAGAAACATGGGTCAATCCACATATCTAACCCACCATGGCCTATAGCCAGGTAGGATCACATCAAAGTCACAGGAACAAGAGTTCATCTTAAACCTCTCTCTCTATGGGGCGCCTGGGTGGATCAGTGGGCTAAGCCTCTTGCCTTCGGCTTGGGTCATAATCCCAGAGTCCTGGGACCGAGACCGCATCAGGGTCTCTGCTCAACAGGGAGCCTGCTTCCCCCACCCCATCTCTGCCTGCCTCTCTGTCTACTTGTGATCTCTGTATGTCAAATAAATAAATAAAATCTTCTTTTTTTTACCACTCCCCACCACACCCCCCAAAATAAAATCTTTTAAAAAAACCTCTCTCTCCAGTGAAAAATTCCATTCAGCCTGTAATTCCTGGGTAAGTGAGGGCTATGAAAACGCTGATATTTTCTGAATAAAGTTTCCACATTTTTAACAGTGACACAAGAGATACAGTGCCATTAAAATGCGTAAGAATAGAAACTGCAAATCTCCACATGTGGTATTCCTAAGCAGCTAAGAATTAGATTTTATCAAAACCAGCAAGATTAACTAAGAACCTAATTGTCACATGGCCACAGAAAATGCTGACCTAATTGTCTGCATGTGTTTGCAGATTTAATACAATCACAGGAGCACACATTTCTAACAATACAGAATATCCTCATTTTTATGCCATGTTATTTGAGATGATTTCTCACAGCAACTTCTAATGGCTCAACTAGTAAAACAATCTGTATCTTCCTCTTCACTGCTAAGTCCAAGATTCTATTTTTAGTTTGAACACACTTTAGCTTCCTTTGCACGAAAGTAACTTGCTAAAAGAAAATATTTTGGAAATTCCTTTTTTTTTTTTAAGATTTTATTTATTTATTTGACAGACAGTGATCACAAGGAGGCAGAGAGGCAGGCAGGGAGAGAGAAGAGGAGGAAGCAGGCTCCACACCGAGCAGAGATCCAGGACCCTGAGATCATGACCTGAGCCAAAGGCAGAGGCTTTAACCCACTGAGCCACCCAGGCACCGCCCATTTTTTTCTAATTATTTCCAAGGAAATGTTTAAATATCAGTATAATATACTGCATATTTAAAGTCCACTGGGTCAGTTCATAATGTATTTATTTTGGTTGTACTGAACACATCCTTTCATTATATTGTTCAATTTTTCCATTACACAAATAACATTACAAGAACACTAATAAAATTCTACCTAAAAATTCCCTATAAGTTCATCACTCAACTAAACAGACTGCCTTCACTTATTCATTTTCACTTCCAATTTTCATCAATATTTGTGTAATTTTTACATGACTGTAACTGATATAAATGTAACAGTTTGTATTCTGCTTTATTTTCCCTCAACACATTCAGTATCTTCCATGGTTCTCAGAGTGTTTATGTTTCTCATCTTATTGCCCATATGGTGTTCCATCAAGTATGTACAACAATTTACTTAACTACACCCTGGCTCCAGAACAATCCCAATTTTTAACTATTGAAACTAACAATGCAATAAACATCTTTATGTATATATCCCCATTGAAGCAGATTACTGAACTGAAAGTTGCGGTCTCTGTATTTAAGACAGTTTTATTCAATTACTTTTAGTTTGGGCCAACCTGTTGTCTCACTCCATCCACATAATGGATCTACTCAATGTCCCCAGATAATTCCAGTAAGTGATGAACTCCAGCACAGTATGATTAAGAATGTCTTGAACATCTTATAAAATTCCCTGGTAAGCCCACATCTCCATCGGCTCTTACTATTCCTAAAACTATTCAAATATGACCTTTGGCAAATTACTTTATCTCTCTGGCCCTCAGTGCGGTCATCTATAAAACAGAAACACACATAAATCTGTTGCAAGGATCGAATAATAAAATGCTTTGAAGAAGAAACAACAGTCCTACTAAGGGCTGGACTACTTACTTCGGCTAAAACTGCTTCCTCCCCTATAAAATGGAAGGGACAGAAGCTACTTAGGAAGGTTGTGGTAAAGATTAATTGTGTTAATTACATATGTAAGTATCTAGCACAGTCTTGTCACAGAAGACTACTTACCTTCCCCTTCTAAAAATCATACAGCAGTATTGAGAACTGCTAAGGAAATACTCTAATTCCTTTTCAGTATTGCACTATTAAGAAACGAGCTGTCAAGCATTAAAGAATGTTTCACAGAAACAAACAAAAAAAAATCTAAGAATATTTCAAAATCAGGAAATTGTGTCAGGTTTAAAGAGTATTAAATCACACCATAGTTACAAACACCTTTCGCAGATCTTTGGTTTTGTACAAGGTATTTGCCAAATTTCATTCTGCAAAAGTTCCTGCATTATACTGATGTCTGAAGGCCTCAATATTTGTCAAAATTATGTTTCTTCTTTTTCTCTTTCCCTTTTTTAGACAAAAATCAGTACTGACTTACTTTTTGCCAACTGTTGCCCTAAAATGCAATTCCGTTTGTCTTACAGGATCCCACATGAAGAATTATCACCAAAAAATATTCAACAATTATAGATAAAAAGCTCTCCTGCTATTGCATCATGTAACAAAATTAAACTGTGATATTGCCAATCTAGTCGGTCATTATCTGTAATATCTTGAAAAAACTTGAAAGAAAATAAAGTATAGCCTTGTGTATTATTAAACTTGCCTTTGCTCAAATAATGAACTTGCCAAAAGAGAGGACACTAAAAATATAATCTAATCATGAGCACTGTAAATATGTTACAATGCTTTGCACTGTAAAATTCTCTTCCCACCAACTCTGTGAGATTTTACTGTGAGCACACAAGTATTCCCAAACTGAACAGCTCCTTCCTGCCTACTGTTACTAAGGAGGAGACTGAACACCTCACCTCTGTTATTAGAGTCAGGTCTCCATCCCTTCTCATTCTTCAGTTTTTGTATATGTCTTACTTGAAATGTGTAATATTCAAGGAATATTCATTCAACTATTTCAACAAAATAGCCTCTCTTAGGGTCCTATAGCCTCTGGCTATCAAAAGGAGACAATCAAAAATTAAAATGTAATTCCTTTTACTTGTAAAGAATTACATGCAATGAGAAAGGTGATTTAAAATAAGGCTTAAGGGACGCCTGGGTGGCTCAATTGGTTAAGCAGCTGCCTTCGGCTCAGGTCGTGGTCCCAGCGTCCTGGGATCGAGTCCCACATCAGGCTCCTTGCTCGGCAGGGAGCCTGCTTCTCCCTCTGCCTCTGCCTGCCACTCTGTCTGCCTGTGCTTGCTTTCTCCCCCTCTCTCTCTGATAAATAAATAAAATCTTAAAAAAAATAAAATAAAATAAAATAAAATAAGGCTTAAATACAATAAATGTTGAGTCTAACTGTATCTTTTCAGTCACATCACTAGAGTAGATGATTTCTTTCAACAAGTCCTTAGTTATCTCTAAAATCTTTCATTGAAAAGCTAAGCTGGGGCGACTTGATGGCTCAGTCAGTTGGGTGTACAACTCCAGGTTTCAGCTCAGGTCATGATCTCAGGGTCCTGGGACTGAATCCTAAGTCAGGCTCTGTGCTCGGCGAGGAGTTTAATAGAGGATTCTCTCCCTCTGCCCCTACTTCCCCACGCTCTCTCTCTATATATATATAATAAATAAATATATAATGGGGAAAACACGGTCTCTTCAATAAATGGTGTTGGGAAAACTGGACAGCTACATGCACAAGAACGAAACTGAACCACTTTCTTGCACCAGACACAAAAATAAACTCAAAATGGATTAAGTACCTAAGTGTAAGAATTGAAACCACAAAACTTTTGGAAGGAAACACAGGCAGTAATCTCTTTGACACTGGCCTTAGCAACATTTTTCCGGATATGCCTCCTCAAGAAAGAGAAACAGAAATAAAAATAAACTACTGGGGCGCCTGGGTGGCTCAGTGGGTTAAGCCGCTGCCTTCAGCTCGGGTCATGATCTCAGGGTCCTGGGATCGAGTCCCGCATCAGGCTCTCTGCTCAGCGGGGAGCCTGCTTCCTCCTCCCTCTCTCTCTCTGCCTGCCTCTCCATCTACTTGTGATTTCTCTCTGTCAAATAAATAAATAAAATCTTTAAAAAATAAAAAAATAATTAAAAAATTAAAAAAATAAAAAAACTACTGGGACTACACCGAGATAAAAAGCTTTTGCAGCGGGGATGGCTCAGTGGGTTAAGCCTCTGCCTTCGGCTCAGGTCATGATCCCGGGGTCCTGGGATCAAGCCCCACATCGGGCTCTCTGCTCTGCAGGACGTCTGCTTCCTCCTCTCTCTCTGCCTGCTTCTCTGCCTAGTTGTGATCTCTCTCTGTCGAATAAATAAATAAAATCTTTAAAAAAAAAAAAAAATAAAAGCTTTTGCAGCAAGGGAAACCATCAACAAAACAAAAAGGCAAACTACAATGGGAGAAGGTATTTGCAAATAATATGCCCAAAAAGGGGTTGATACCCAAAATGTAAGAAGAACTTATATAACTCAACACCAAGAAAATAAACAATTTGATTAAAATATGGGCAGAGGGAACGCCTGGGTGGCTCAGTCAGTTAAGCATCCGCCTTTAGCTCAGGTCACGATCCAAGGGTCCTGGGATCGAGTCCTGCGTCAGGCTCCTTGCTCAGTGGGGAGCCTGCTTCTCCCTCTGGTTGTGCACTCTCTCTGTCTCTCTTTCTCTGACAAAAAAATAAATAAAATCTTTAAAAATAAAATAATAAAAGGGCAGAGGACCTGAATAGACATTTTTCCAAAGAAGACATAGAGATGGGCAACAGACACATGAAAAGATGTTCAATATCACTAATCATCACGGAAATGCAAATCAAAACCGCAGTGAAATACCACCTCATACCTATGAGAATGGCTACAATCAAAAAGACAAAAAAGAGTAAATGTTGATGAGGATATGGAGAAAAAGGAAACCTTGTGCACTGTTGGTAGAAATGGAGATCAGTGCAGCCACTGTAGGAAAACAGTGTGGAGGTTTCTCAAAAAATTAAGAAATAGGGACGCCGGGGTGGCTCAGTTGATTAAGCCACTGCCTTCAGCTCAGGTCATGATCCTGGGTCCTGGGATCGAGTCCTGCACTGGGCTCCCTGCTTGGTGTGAAGCCCGCTTCTCCTTCTACGTGCCGCTCCCTCTGCTTGTGCACGCATGCACGCGTACTCTGACAAATTAATAAGATCATTTTTTTAAAAATTAAGAAATACCAAACAATCCAGTAATTCCACTACTGACTGATTTACCCAAAGAAAACAAAAACACTAATTTGAAAAAATATATGCACTCCTATGTTTATTGCAGCATTCTTTACAATAGCCAAGATATGGAAGCAACCGAAGTGTCCACTGATGCAACAATAGATTAAGTAGATGCAGGGGCCCCTGAGTGGCTCGGTGGGTTAAGCAACTGCCTTCAGCTCAGGTGATGGTCTCAGGGTCGTAAGACTGAGCCCCGCACTGGGATCCCTGATCATCAGGTAACCTGCTTCTCCCTCTTCCCCTGCCTGCCGTTCCCCCTGCTTGTGCTTTTTCTATCAAATACATAAAATCTTTAAAAAAAAAAAAAAAAAGATTAAGATGATGCAGTACAGGGATGCCTGGGTGGCTCAGCTGGTTGGGCGTCTGGCTTTGGCTCAAGTCATGATCTCAGGATCCTCGGGTCGGGCCCCGTGCTGGACTCCGTGCTCGGTGGGGAGCCTGCTTCTCCCTCTCCCTCCGTCTCTGCCTTTCTCCCCTCCACTTGTTCTCTCTCTCTCTCAAATAAATAAAATCTTTTAAAAAAAAGATGATTATGATGACAATGGTGATGATGATGATGGAGTACAAGGGCACGTAGGCGGCTCAGTCAGTTAAGTGTCTGCCTCTTGATTTCAGCTCAGGTCCTGATTTCAGGGTCATGAGATTGAGCCCCGCATCAAGATTCTTTCCCTCTTTCTCTCCTTCTGCCCCTCTCTCCTCTCTCATTCGCATGTGCTCTCTTTCTAAAATAAATAAAATGTTTAAAAAAAAAAAAAGATGCCATGTGCACACGCATACAAACTCACATAAACACACACACACAATGGAATATTACTCGGCCATAAGAATGAATGAGAGCTTGCCATTCGCGCCAACATGGATGGACCCAGATGGCATTATGCTAAGTGAAATGAATCATAGAAAGACGAACACCATATGATGTCACTTATATGTGGAATCTAAAAAACAAAACAAGGGGCGCCTGCGTGGCTCACGCGTTAAGCGGCTACCTTTGGTTCAGGTCATGATCCCAGAGTCCTGGGATCCAGCCCCCCATCGGGCTCTCCACTCGGCGGGAAGTCTGTTTCTCCCTCTCCCACTCCCCCTGCTTGTGTTCCCTCTCTCCCTGTGTCTCTTTCTGTCAAATAAATAAATAAAATCTTTAAAAATAAATAAATAAATGAATAAATAAAAACAAATAAACAAAAGCAGAAACAGACCCATAAATACAGAGTACAAACTGATGGTTGCCAGAGGGTTGGGGGGTGAGAGGCGATGGGCAAAACAGGTGAAGGGGTATGGGAGCAACACTCCAGCTTTCCAGCTATGGAATGAATAAGTCATGGGGATAAAGGTACAGCACAGGGAATATTGCCAATGGAACTCTAATAACGTTGTATGGTGACAGATAGGGGCTACACTTGTGGTCAGCACAGTACAGAACTGTTGAATCGCTATGCTATAGACACTTGAAAATGACATAATATTGTGCATCAACTCCACATCAATTAAAAAAAGTTAATAACCAGGCACCTGGCTGGCTCAGTCAGTAGAGCAGGCAAATCTTGACTTTACAGTTGCCAGTTTGAGCCCCACACTGGATATAGCGAGTACTTAAAAAACAGTAATAACATTCTCAGCTAGGGTTTAAAAATCTGGCAGCCCTATGAAAAACATTCATTGATGTTTATGATGACAGAATTTGTAGCATAATTTTGGTCGATAATATTTTCTTTTGATTTCATTCTATTTTGGTTCTTTTTTTAATTTTTTTTTAAGATTTTATTTATTTATTTGTCAGAGAGAGAGCACAAGCAGGCAGAGTGGCAGGCAGAGGCAGAGACAGAAGCAGGCTCCCTGCTGGACAAGGAGCCCAATGTGGGACTTGATCCCAGGACCCTGGGATCATGACCTGTGCCGAAAGCAGTGGCTTAACCAACTGAGCCACCCAGGCGTCCCTATTTTGGTTCTTTTTAAGTCTTAATTTTAATTCCAGTTAGTTAAAATACAGTATCATTCTATTTTGTCAATATAAAAACTGTAAGTTTCCTATATAATCAATATTTCACAGGCATCCTGTTACACCAAACAAAACTTATGTCCAGATAATGGAAACAGACTTGCCTACCTCATTTATCCAGTGCTCACAAGGGTGGCAACTGTCACTCTCTACAGCACAACACCAAACTCAGAACTAAGGTCCGTGAATTCAAAGCCTACGTAGTTAGTTTTTAAGATACCCTCATGTCCTTACTCTTTTTGAAGTAAAAGTCCAACTTTATTATTTTATGATTCTAATTAATTTCTGGCTTGAAAAAAATCAGCTAAAAAAACATTTCGGGGACAACCCAAGTAAATGTGATTATAGACTGGGCTTAAGGTAATATTAGAGAATCACTGTCAATTTTATTTGGTTAATAATAAAATTGTGATTATACAATTATGGTCTTCCTTTTGGAGATGATACTAACATATTTAGGGGTAAATATGATGTCTGTCATTATTTTCAAATATCTCAGAAAAAAATTAACATGGTAAAATCTTACAATTTAGGTTTTGAGAATATGAATGGGAAAATATTTTAATTTCTTCATAACAAAAAACTTTTAACATTTTTAAATTCTGTAACAAATACTGGCTGGCTGATTTCCTAACCCTGCCTGAGAAAGTGAAATCAGAAAGTCAAAGCAGCAAACAGAAATGAGGGAAAAGGTAGTTACAATGAGGCATGTTGAGAGTTGCAAGGAATGCAAACTGACAGCCTGTCAGGAAGGGAACAGACATCAACACAATACGGTATAGAAAAGGGAAGCATAGGGTTGGGGCCAGTAGGACAGGAGCTAGTCCAGAGCTCTCCAGCATTACAAAGCCGTGTAATACCTAACAGACTGAGATTCTTTTTCTTTTTTTTAAGATTTTATTTACTTATTTGAGAGAGAAAGAGCAAGCGAGCATGAGAGGGGTAAGATTAGAGGGAGAAGCACACCCCCAGATACCCCAGCCTGAGATTCCTGACTTGCTTTTTATTACTAACTCACTGCCTAACCATGGTATTTTCTCTTAAGTAAGATTACTTACTTAAGGAAAAAAAAATTGAAAAGGAAAAAAAAAAATTCATCTCTAATAGCAGAACTCTACAACTAGCAATACATATATATAAACTTGGCCAATATTCCCAAGTATCTGTTTCAAATAAACAACTTTATATATACTGCTTTCACATGAAAGTAAGCATTTTCCATGTTCTTCTATATCACCTAAATGGTAACAAGGAATGCATAGAATTTAATTAAAGATGTCCTCCCTTACTGGAAGCCAACTGATTTTTCACTTTCACACACACCACTGCAATGAACACCATTCCACACACAATTTCTTCCTTCTTTTGGATTATTTACTTGGGATAGCATCCCAGAAATGAGATTAGTGGGTCAAAAGTATAAACATATTACCAAGCTGCATTCTCCCTCACACTCCACGAATATAAGAGTATACTCATTTCATTACAACTTTATCCTAGACATCGGTTATACTTTTTCCCCCCCAACATTTTAGAGGAATAATTGGTATACAAAACACTGCATATAATTAATTGGCAACTGCACATGTCTACACATGTTACTATCATCACAACATAGGTAATAAACATATCCATGTTTCCTGGCTAAACATTTATTTTAGGAATTCAGTAGTTGTAAAATAGTATCTAACTTCAAAATGCTAAATAAAACAACAGAAAAATTTCCCATATGCTCCTTCACTAACAGCAATTACTCTTCTGTGATTTTTCAGAAGTCATTTAACCTTCTGGGACTTTGTATGCCTCCAAAATGAGAAGACTGTACCAACCTCACTACTCAAGGGAGTGAAAATTAAAGAAAAGAGACTCTGTTTTTAACACATGAGACTAGCAGAATGTCAAGACTGATGGGTTCCAGTGTTACTGAGGTCATGGACGCAGGCATCCTCAGATACTGCTGCAGTGTGTATGCATCAGAAACAAATCTGACAATGTCTATTAAAACTCTTAGCATATATTGGGACACCTGGGTGGCTCAGTGGGATAAGCGGCTGCCTTCCACTCAGGTCAGGTCCCAGGGTCCTGGGATTGAGCCCTGTGTCAGGCTCCCTGCTCAACATGAAGCCTGCTTCTGCTGCTCCCCTGCCTGTGCAGTCTCTCTCTCTCTCATTCTCTCTCTGTCGCTGTCAATTAAGTAAATAAAATCTTTAAAAAGTTTTAAAAAAAAAACTATAAGCATATAATTTTAACCCAGATATCCAACTTTTAAAACTCCTTCACCCACAGGCGCCTGAGTGGTGAAGTCAGTTAAGTGCCCAACCCTTGATTTTGGCTCAGGTCACGATCTCAGGGCAGGCTCCACACTCAACAAAAACTCTGCTTGAGATTCTCTGTCCCTCTCCCTCTAACCCAGCCCCTACCCACCCCTCAGACTCCCTCCCTCTCTCACTCTCTCTAAAAATAAATGTATCTCTCTTTTTTTTTTTAAGATTTTATTTATTTATTTATTTGACAGACAGAGATCACAAGTAAGCAGAGAGGCAGGGAGAGAGAGGGGGGAAGCAGCCTCCCAGCTGAGCAGAGAGCCCGATGCGGGGCTCGATCCCAGGATCCTGACATCATGACCTGAGCTGAAAGCAGAGGCTTTAACCCACAGAGCCACCCAGCCATCCCTGTATCTCTTTTTTTTTTTTTTTTTTTTGAGGTTTGTTTTAATTTATTTGTCTAAGAGAGGAGCACAAGCAGGGGGAGCAGCAGGCAGACAGAGAGGGAGAAGCAGACTCCCCACTGAGCGGGGAACCCAATGCTCGATCCCAGGACCCTGGGATCATGACCTGAGCCGAAGGCAGATGCTTAACCCACTGAGCCACCCAGGCACTCCTAAATTCATCTTTAAAAAACAAAACAAAAACAAAAAAAACCTCCTCGCCCAGACATTCAACTTTTAAGACTGTCCTACAGAAACAAACAACAGTAAGAAAGAATACATGTTTATTACAGGATGAATTATAATGAACAACCTAGAAAACTAGAACCAGCTGAATGCCCACCAATGGGAGAATTTTTGAGTAAATATGAAACATTTATCATATGGAATATTAAGCGGCAAGTGGAACTTAGAAAGACACCCATGATCTGTAGACACGTAGGAAATATGCTTTGTATTCATCACATATATCTTTTTTAATTTTTAAAGGAAAACCTGTATCTACATTATTTATGTTTCTCACTATAGAGAAAAGTACTAAAGATAGAGCAAACTAGTAACAACGACCTCTTCAGGTGGGGTAAAAAGGGGAGCGAGAGGGTTCCCTTCTTCATAGTCCTCTGTTATCACTTGACTTCTTATTATCTGGCTTGTTGGTAACTTTAAATGTCCACAGGTAGTAAAGACTTTATTAAAGAAGGTTCACATTCTTAAATGAACGGTTAAATTATATCCAACATGCCAAAGGAGTAAGATAGTTCTTTAAAGTTTACAACAAAAACAGTTAATACTTTTAAAAGTTCTGATACAAAAGCATAATAAAAAGCTTAACTTCCGTTTAACTCAGCACCCCTCCTCCAAATTCTGGATAACTGAAACATTACACTACTCAAATCACTGAGCTGTGCAAAAAATCCCACCAAGGATGTGTGAGCATGTACGCTCAACCCCTTCTCCCACTCCCTCCTCGTGATTCACTCCAGTGAACTGGCAGCAATTATGAAGAAAAGGATTCCCATCCTATGAGTACCCAAAGAGTAAAAATCTTTTTAATTAATTTCTTGCCCAAAGAAAACAGGAAAAAAGCACAAGGAGCACCCTGCTTAGTCTTTCCTCTCTAAGGGAAATTTTCTACTGAAGGGAAAAACACATTTTAGGAGGGACAGGCAAGTATTTCAACTTATCCAAGCTTAACATTTAACTGATGCATGTTAACAGTTTTAAAATTTAGCTCTTATTGACTGAAAATATACAAACTTGAAAAGGACACTATCAATGTTCCCACTCATGACTAGGAACAATGTTTGAGTGTATAACCATCAAGACAAGGAAATTGTCATCCAGAATTAGTAGGCACCACAGTAAGGCGGAGTGTTTAAAATATTACAATCTCTCTTTGAAATTAGCATATAAAAAAATCAAATCTCAAACAACGCTCAATTTAAGTAACTCAAAATACTCAAAGTAGAAAACAGTCCCATTTTTAAACATACCATGCCTACAATCTTCATCAGCTTGCCCATAGTTTTTCTGCAAAATAAAAGATACAAGATAAAATTAAGTAGTTCAAGGGCTGCTTAACGCAGGTTTTATCCAAAAAAAAAAAAAGCTCAGCTTTGTTTCAAAGTTTAATTATTAATGTTTCAAATGTAACATTCACAGAGCAAAACCAAGTCACGTGCTCTCTGAGGTTTATATAGCACTTTACAAATAAACATTGTAACGTTGCACTTCCCCATCCATTTACTCACTACCACTTCTCACTTTCTCTAGCTCCACATCACCAGAACCTCCTCCTTCATGATCACCCTCAGCTAAAGTCTTCACTGAGAAAACCGAAGCCATGAGACGAGAACCTCCATGAACTGTCACATCAGGTCTTCCTGCTTCCCAGCACCCTGCTTCCCTCTGTCACCAGACAAGCCATCCAGGTCTCCTTTCTCAAACCTATCATTCCACTTGCGCATACCTGCTCTATGGCCCACTCAAGGAACATCACTCTGGCAAGCTGTCTCTATTTCTCCTACATCACTGGCTTTTTTGCTTTCTATTGGTTCAGTCCTAGAAACAAACAGTGCTATTTCAACCCACCTTTAAAAAAAAAAATCCTTCTCTTGATTTCACTTCTCCCACCAGCTACCACTCCCACTTTTTGTGCCCCTTTGGGACAAAACTCAAGAACTGTCTTACTCATGTATTGCCAAGTCCTTCCCCGTGACTCGGTCTTAAACTTTCTTTAGTCACCACCATTCCATGGAAGCTGCTCTCATGGAGGTCTTCAGTGACCTGAACCGTATCCAGTTAGACACACACGACATTTCCATGTTCCCGTTCAGATACACTGTCACACCCCAGCCAACTCTCAACTCCCACTACTCGATCCACAGCGACCGACACTGCTCAACACTCCCTCACTTGGATCCACTTTCCTCACATGGCTACCAGACACCGTCCTCCCTTAGCTTCCTTCCCCTTCCATCACTCTTCAGGCTGCTCTGCTGGTCCCTCCTCTTCTCCCCAACGTCCTAACACGTAGACCTAAGTCCTCAGTCCTCTCCTCTCCTCTGTGTACACGCGTTCCCTTGGTGATCTCACCCAGGCTCAAGACTTTAGATACATATCACCCACTGGCCACCAACTCTGAAGTCAGTGTCTTTGACCCAGACCTCTCTGCCAAAATCCACACCTGCATATTTGACTGCTCACTCAACATCTCCAGCTACATATCTAAATGACATCTCCGACTCAGTAGGTCCAAAACTGAGCTCCCATCTTCGCCAGTAAAACTTGCTCCCCATCTTCAGCCTTCTCATCGCAATTGAAGAAAACCCACTTTCCTACTGCTCAGACAAAACAACACTGAGGTAAGGAAACTGTGTCTGCTCCCTTTCTCTCACTCCCTCCATTCATGTATTAAGAAATCTTACTAGCTCTATCTTCATCTCAGAACCAGAACCAAAGCACTTCTCGATCCACTGCCACCCTTTTGTCTGAGTCACTATCATCTCGGGCCTGGATTATTCCAACAGCCTCTAAACTAGTCCCCTGCCTTTACACTTACCCCTCAATAGCCTATTCTCAAAACAAAAGCCAAAGAATTCCTGCCAAATCAGATTATACCACTCCTCTAATCAAAATCCTCTAATAAAAACCTCTAATCAAAACCACAAGAGAGATGTCTGGGTGGCTCAGTCACTTAAGCATCTGCTTTTGGCTCAGGTCACAATCCCAGCGCCCTAGAATAGAGTTCCACATCAGGCTCCTTGCTCAGTGAGGGGCCTGCTTCTCCTTTGGGCTGTCACTCCCCATTCTAGTGCTCCTCCCTCTGACAAATAAATAAAATCTAAAAAAAAAAAAAAAAAAAATTAAAAAACCACAAGAGCTCCCTGTCTTAAGTAGGAGAAAAACATATATATAGGGCCCCACAAGATCTAGCTCTGTTACCCTCTCCCCATTACATACTTTTCTCCAGCACACTGGCCTCCTAGCTATTTCTCAAACATGCCAGTCAGGCTTCTGCCTCAGGATCTTTGCACGGACTATTTCCTCTGCCTGTAATGCTCACTCCCCTACCTCCCCTACCTCCTTCACATCACCTGATCAGTGAAACCAACCTTGACCACTCAATTCAAAACTGCAACCCCCCCAAAAAAAAACTGCAAACCGTCCCTAACTCTAGTATCCACAATCACCCTTGCCCTGTCCATCTTTTTTTTTCAAGCAGAGTGCTACCTTCTAATAATCTAAAGTGTCTACCTACGTATAATATCTGTTGTTTATTGTCTGTCCCCTAATACAAAAATTACCATGAAGATCTTTCTCTTTTTCATCAATGTATACTAAGTACCTAGACCAGTGTCCAGCACATAGTATACACTCAATAAATATTTGCTGAATGAGTGAATAATCCAAAATGTTACACAGTAGTACAATGTTAAAGGCTTAAAAACTGCTGTTGCAATTAAACATATTCAGCAATCACTAGCCAGGTCACTCATCTCCTCAGCCCAGAATTAGGTGATTACGACCAACGATTGTCCCCACTCTGTGAAAAAGTCCCCTTTACATGGTTTATAACTGGCTTATCAACAGTGTTTACTCACCAGTTGCAAAAATGAGGCAATTCTATAAAGAAGACTCTCAATTTTGATGCTTTCTATCTCCAGTGGACATGGCCCTGGGAAGTCGGCCATGGAGTACTGGCCAAGAGAAAGGAGGGCCTCTGTGCAGTGCTTGAGGGTCATTTCATAGTCCTGCCTCTTAAGTGATTCACACGCTTGTTCACATGACTTCTCAGCTCTTCTGTCTTCCATGACTCAGGGACAAAAATCCTACAGGAAGAAAGAACAAGTCAGAGAAGGTTTTAAAATCTTACTAAAAGGGGTGTCTGGGTGGCTCAGTCGGTTGGCGGTCTGCCTTTGGCTCGGGTTGTGGTCCCGGGATCGAGCCCTACGTCGGGCTCCCGGCTCGGCGGGCAGCCTGCTTCTCCCTCTTCCTCTGCCTGTAGCTCCCCCTGCTTGTGTGCTCTCCCTCTCTGTCAAATAAATAAAAATCTTTTTTAAAAGTTTTTTATTTAAAAAAAAAATAAAATCTTACTAAATTGTAACCTCATTCCTACCTCCGCTGGTTTAATTATCTATCTAAGAAGTTACTCTGAATCCACCTTCTGATCAAGCTGCAGCTGAGCAGGGTGACTGATGCCACACAATCTGTACTTCTCTTTTCTATTTTACGAAGTCTTTACCAAGATCCAAGCAAAATGTCAACCGTAAGTCAGTATCATACAAACAATGCATCAAATGTATACATGAGGCAAATATATAAATGACACATTGACTCTGAATATTGCAGAGTACGACAAACCATGAAGGCTTCTTTTTTTTTTTTTTTTTTTTTAACCAGAAGGTACAGAAATGTTTCAAATCAAAACCTCCCGATTTCAGTCTTGTAATTCTGTGACTGTGACTGCAGAGCATCGAAATCTCTACCATGCAGGATTTTCTCCACCAACATAAAAAAAAAAGGCTAAAGTCCAAGTTTGAACTGCTGATTAATTCAATTCAACAAGGATTTCCTGAGGCCAAGCCCCGTGCTCAGAGCACTGAAGTCAGGGATGGGAGCCCGGCATCACCGCTTTCAAGAAACTGCGATTCTAGCAAGAGCAGCAAAGCACAAATGAACAATTACAAGAAAGACTTATTCCATCTGCCGAAAGGCATGAGCTGGCCTCAAAAGGTGAACAGAAGTTCACCACACAGAGATGATAGGAAAAGTATATGTGGGCTCTTCAAGAGAGAAAAGAGTTCGAGTGAAATGACTAGAGGAGAAACTATGTGACTTAAACTCCAGCTGCGTCAGGGGAAGAGGAGGAGGAGAGATGAATGACCTCACATGCCACAAGAAGTGAGAGCTTTATTCCACAGGCGATGGGGCATGACAGATTTTTAAATAAGGAAAGAATCTGGGGTGCCTGGGTGGCACAGTTAAGCATCCAGCTCTTGGTTTCGACTCAGGTTGTAATTTCAGGGTCATGAGATCAAGCCCCGTGTCAGGCTCTGCACTAAGTGCAGAGCCTGCTTAAGGCTCTCTCTCTCCCTCTCTCTGGCTACGCCCTCAACTAAATAAATCTTTAAAAATAAAAATAAAAATAATTAAGGAAGGAAGGACTCTCATATAGAAGTCGTGTGAAGAACTGGCAGGCACTGCCATTGATAAGGGATCACTAGGAGGCAGTCCAAGGAAGACAGACTGAGGGTTCAAGTGCAGCCTCTCCCTGGCTGGACCACTCACACAGCAAGAGCACAAAAGCCAGGCAGACAAGACCTAAAATCCCGTGACCCGACAATCACGATACTGCTTCCCAGGGTCGGTCTGGCTGACCTCTAGCCACCAGCTCCGTCAGCATGCAGATTGCTGTTCTTGCCCGCTTCCCCCCACTCGCTCTCCTGCTCCTCCCTACCTTCACCTTACCAACTGGCCCCAGGGACTTCTCTGTCCCTCTTGTCCCTCTCCAGCCCACACGTGCGCTCCTGCCTGGCCTCTCCAGCTCTGATGACCACCTGGCCCCGCGCTCTCCCAGCTGTTCCTCAGCCCCATGCTGCCTCTGCGCTGCAGCAAAAGCCGAGGGGAGACACCTGCAGATGGGCCCCCAAAACACAGTGGTGCAGCGAGTAAGGCAGGAGAACAGACATCACAGAGGTCTGGGCCTCTTCAACTTCGAGATACCTGTATGTCAAAAAATGTAGAAACTTCCGAGGAATGGACCAAGAAAGAGTCAAAAAGGACTTCAGCCTTTGTTAACATTTGTTAAAATGGCTGGTATGCACATGGGATACAATATTCTCTACTTTCCTCCGTTTGAAATTTTAAGTAAAAAAATGCCAAAGCACGGTTTTAAAATTACAGAATATTTTAAATGTTTACGTTTAACAAATTAACTTTTAATAAGAACCACAAAAATTAACTTTTACCAAGAACCACAAAAACAAAAACACCCGTATTTGTTGTGAATTACACAAGATAATCCAACAAATAAGGGCGCCCGGGTGGCTTGGTCGGTTGAGTGTCCAACTCTTGATTTCAGCTCAGGTCATGATCTCAGCATCATGAAATCAAGCCCCACATCGGGCTCTATACTCAGCAGGAATCTGCTTGAGGATTCCCTCTCTCCCTCTCCTCCTCTCTCTCTAAAAGAAATAATTAAATCTTTAAATAAATAAATAATCCAATAGATATTTAGAGTCCTGTGTCCTCAGTCTCTACACTGCCTCCCTTTCAACTACCTCAGCCCTCCTTCAGTGGACCACAAGACCCAGTGTGACTTAGGGGAGCTGAAACATGTAGGATCTAGTTGGTATTCATGTCCCTTATACAAACATGCATTAATTTGGATAAAACCAATTACCAAACAAAAATCAAAAATAATGATTTCTATATTACTACAGTGACTTTGCCCCTTAAGCATAAGAATGGCATGACAAGATAACCATATACAGACCTCAGTTAATGCTACTGACACTATGGCCCAAATAGTTCTTTGTTTCTGGAGGCTGCCCTGTACTTTGTTAAGATGTGTAATGGAGGGACGCCTGGGTGGCTCAGGTGGTTAAGCAGCTGCATTCGGCTCAGGTCATGATCCCAGCGCCCTGGGATCGAGTCCCATATCGGGCTCCTTGCTCAGCAGGGAGCCTGCTTCTCCCTCTGCCTCTGCCTGCCTCTCTGTCTGCCTGTGCTCACTCGCTCTCTCCCCCTCTACCTCTGACAAATAAATAAATAAAATCTTAAAAAAAAAAAAAAAAAAAGATGTGTAATGGAATCTCTGGCCTCTACCCACTAGATGCCAGTAGTATCTTCCACCCTATGACAACTAAAAGGGTCTCCAGACAGGAGCAAATGTCCCCTGGGAGTAAAATCATTCCTGATTGAGAACTACCGACACAAACAAGCATATAGTGTTTGCTTGCCAGAAAACAGCAACAATAAGTAGATAAACCACGGTTATCATTCTGAGGCAGAGGCCCCAGAATGAGCAAATCTTTCCTATAAAACTCTCAGCACACATCTAGAAAATACTACAAAAATAAGTAAAAAGAAAAGAAAAACTAAGAATCCACAAGCTAAAATCTTTCTTGGGAAAAGAATGCAGCACAGTGATTCAGAGCATAGGCTTAGAGCCAGAGGACTTGCATTCAAAACTCACCAGCTCCCCTCACTAACTCACCAGCCCCTCTCACTAACCAACCCCCCCCTCCCCACTCACCATCAGTCCTGTCACTCTGTCACTCAGACACTCACCAGCTGCATGGCCTGGGGCAAGTGACTTAACCTCCTATATCTCAACTTACCTCTAAAATGGCAAAACAACTAATGCCTACCTCCAATGGTTAATGTAGGATTAGATAAATTAATATGTATAGAATACTTATAAAAATGCCTGGCACAGTATGTGCTCAGTTAAGTGTCCGCTATTGTTATTTTCCTAAAATTCCAAGTTTTCGGGGGGCCTGGGTGGCTCAGTGGGTTAAAGCCTCTTCCTTCAGCTCAGGTCATGATTCCAGAGTCCTGGGATCAAGCCCCGCATCGGGCTCTCTGCTCAGCGGGGAGCCTGCTTCCCCATCTCTCTCTGCCTGCCTCTCTGCCTACTTGTGATTTCTGTCTGTGAAATAAATAAATAAATAATCTTTTTTTTTTAAATAAAATAAAATTCCAAGTTTTCAATTTAAATGAAGTAGAATCACTGTACTGATCTCAACATACAATAATGTATTTATAGAAAACAAAACAGCACTCTACCTAACTACTTTACTTACTTAACAGAGGTATTATTTTCATCCCTTTTATCCATCTCAATAAAATGATGATGATTATGGAGAAGTAAGTAAGTTTGTATGTCACTGATTTAGATGAGATAACCCCTAAAAGGGACTACAAAGGGAGATCACAAAGACTCCTACCAACATTAGCCACCAAACATTTTCGCCAGGGAAATCTCAGTAACATTTAACATGTAAGTAGAGATTAGAGGCAGAAGTTTTGTGGCTCAATGACTTAAGGAGTTAACATCTGATTCATTAGGTTCAAGTGCCAACCTCAGAAGAGGATGTGAAAGTTTCTATCACAAATACCTTCATTAATCAGGTCCCGATCATTAGTTTCTACCTAAGTCCTACCTGAACCTCTTAGGGTACTTGGCTGTAGAGTGGATCAGGACGAAGCAGGTCTTATTCAACTGTTTTCTTTGGTTTTTCAGAAAAAAGCATGACCTTGTTACACATGCTCCTAAAGATGAAGTGCTTTCTCAAACATAAAATAAAAACTGCCAGTCAAAGTGAGATAATGTCTCAGGCCATGCTAAAATGGACTGTAGAAAATATGTATGAAGAGATTTGCAGTCAAATGCTCTACCACTGAGCTATACCCCCATGTATGAAGAGATTTGGAACTACTCCTACTAGAAGAGGCCAGCACCCAGCTACACCTCACTGTAGGGGTGACAGACCCTCTTGTCTGGGATACAGATACAGCCTTATCAATAGCATACGATCCACTGCCTGGCCAGAACGGCCTGATCCAAGGGCAGACACTGACCAAGCTGGGTCTAGGAGAGCCTCTCCCATGGGGACAGGGAGGTCCAGGGAAAGGAGCTGAGTCACATGAATCACCTCAATATAGGAAGAAGCACCCCATCTGCCTACTGTGAGAGCTACCCTCTACCAGCCTTGATTCTTCTCTTCCTGTTAAAAACATTCAAGTTGTGGGGTGCCTGGGTAGCTCAGTGGGTTAAGCCTCTGCCTGGTCGTGACCTTGGGGTCCTGGGACCAGATCCCACATCAGGCTCTCTCTGCTCAGCAGGGAGCCTGCTTCCCCTCTCTGCCGGCTTGTGATCTCTGTCTGTCAAATAAATAAATAAAATCTTAAAAAAGAACATAAAAACATAAAAAAGAACATAAAAAAAGAACATAAAACACTAATTTTCTACAAACTCCAACCCGTGTGGGGAACATGAGCTTGAGAGTATGTAACTTCCCAGGCAAGAAAGTGGGAATCAGAAACCAAGGTTCCAATCCACATCCATGAACTCCTGCAATCCGCTGCTGACCTATAAAAGAGACTAATATCATTAGTTGTTTGGCCACCCAGCACCCATTCCTCTTCCTGGTAACAGGAGCCCATACTCTCCCTCTGAGAATTCACCTCTCCCCTACTGCCATCCATGTGGTTCCTGAAGAGCTGACTGCACCAAGGAAGCTAAGGCTGTCATGTGACCATGACTGGCCAATCCAAGCCTCACAGCCCCAAACACCAAGATTGGCTC
The DNA here is from genome assembly GCF_022355385.1 of Mustela nigripes. Taxonomy (NCBI): domain Eukaryota; kingdom Metazoa; phylum Chordata; class Mammalia; order Carnivora; family Mustelidae; genus Mustela; species Mustela nigripes. The sequence goes on from NC_081572.1 coordinate 13,094,152, forward strand.
AGGGTAAGACATGTGACCCCATCAGAACCAATGAGACATGAGACTTTTGCTGAGGCTTCTGGGAAAGAGATAGGTGTTCTTCCCTGCTGAACCTAAAATCTGAGGCTCCAGGGGATGACTGTGCTGCAGCCATTTTTCTACCATATAGTGCCTACAACTGAAGTTTATACTTTAGAAAAAGGCAGAGTTGATTCAGGGGAGAAACTGGGTCTCGATGTCACGACTTGAGCCTGACTCCATCTAGCTATGCCTGAACTTTGCAGTTAGATGAACCAAGAAATTTCTTTCTAGTTTAAGACAGTTCAGGTTGATGCTTCAGGCAGTTGGAACTAACTGATGTATATGTACATCTAATTAGTACTTTACAGGAAGTAAAAGACAGAGGAGCTGGTAATTGTCTCATAAAACAGTATCTACGCACATGATTACTAATAGCACTGGCCACAGTTATTGATTACTAATAACAGTAAGTGTAAGGAGGAAAAAAAGTGTGATATTCGGTTATTCTGCATGTTGAAAATATAATTCTAAAACATGTGTTTAAATGACTTCACCATAAAGCTACTTCGGCAATAATAAGAACCATTTACTGAACGCTTACTGTGTGATGGATGCTGTTGAAAATGAGCTACATAATCCAATTTAATCCCCATAATGACCTTACAAGGTGGATATTATTATTTTTCCAATCTCATTTACAGAGAAGGAAACTGAAGCACAGAAAAGTTACTTACCCACAGTTATACTGTAAACAACAGAGGCAGGATTCAAATTCAGACAGAATGACACGGTTCATGCTTTTAGCCATGACACTGACTCTGAACCCACAATGGAGGTTCCCATGCTTTCCAAGAGTGGAAACTCAAACCCAGGCACTTCCAAAAATATTAAATGTGAATGTAAAGTATCTTCACAGTCTTAATGACTGATTTCCTACATAGTTCTGCATCATAAAAGTATCTGTATATTAACCATGTTAGAGATTACCATTGAAGAGAAAGTAGGAAAATCTTCCCAAATCTAAGCCAATCAACTCTTTCGATTAATCAAAAGTCACAGATGTTTCTAAGACTCAGAGTATTTTAATTAACACCACCTTTCCGTAAAATGATAACATTTGCACCTTCCACAAAGTCAACTTTATGAGACCATTCCTAACACTAAGTTAGTTTTCACTACCTTTATAGGAAAGAAACTTGTTTTAAAATCTATCAATCTTAGTACAACCCAAAAAAAGGGGAAAAAAATGATAAATTAGTCCTAATCAAAATTAAACATTTCTGTCCTCTAAAATCCCACGTTAAAGGAATGAAGAGAAAGATAAAGACTAAGAGAAAATTTTTTGCAAATCACATATCTGGAAAAGGATTTGTATCTAGACATAGAATTCTCAAAACTCAGTAATAGGAAAATAACCAAATTAAAAGCTGGATAAAAGGGGCGCCTGGGTGGCTCAGTGGGTTAAGCCGCTGCCTTCGGCTCAGGTCATGATCTCAGGGTCCTGGGATCGAGTCCCGCATCGGGCTCTCTGCTCAGCAGGGAGCCTGCTTCCTCCTCTCTCTCTCTGCCTGCCTCTCTGCCTACTTGTAATCTCTCTGTCAAATAAATAAATAAAATCTTTAAAAAAAAAAAAAAAAAGCTGGATAAAAAATTTCCACACGCACTCCACAAAAATATGATGATGGCAAATTAGCACATAAAAAGATGTTCAATGGCTTTAGTCATCAGAGAAATGCAAATTAAAACCATGATTAGGCACTACTACTAGATACCTATTAGAATGACTACATTGCAAATATTGATATTATCAGTGATGTGGAATACCAGAACTCTCATACACTGCTAGTGGGAATATAAAATGGTACAACCACTCCAGAAAAAGGATTGGCAGTTTCTTAAAAAGTTAAACATATACTCACTATATGACCTAGCAATCCCTCTCCCCACAGACAGCAAACCTGGAGAAATGAAAACGTTATGTTCACCCAAAAATCTGTACACAGATGTTTACAGTAGCTCCATTCATAACTGCTAAAAACTGGAAACAATCCAAATGTCCCTTAATGAGTAACGATAGAAAACTACTCAGCAATAAATAAAGAATAAATTTGTAATATATATAATACCTTAGATGAATCTGAAAGACAGAGTAAAGGAGCCCAGTCTCAGAAGTTTAATACTGTATGATTCCATTTGTATTATATTTTCAAAAAGCCAAAACTATAGGGCTGGAAAAATCAGTGGTTGCAGGGGTTATGGGATGGGGATGGATAATTACACAAGGAGAGCATGAGGGAGTTTTTTGGGATGATAATAGCGTGTATCCAGACTGTGGGGAAAGCTACACAAACTAGACGTGTATTAAATTGAAAAAATTTTCTTACCAAAAGAAAAAAAGCCACTTTTACAGTATGATAATTTAAAAGTAAAATTTTTAAATCACTTTTAAAATATGAATCGCAATGTCACAATTAACATGTTTTTAAAAACTGTAAAGAAATAGATATGGAAGGGTATGTTAATCAATGGAAAACCTACGCCCATGACCCTTTCCATCCACGTATGTTTCAGAGGCAAGAACGGAGGCTTAGAAAGAAAGTCTCCAAACTGAGCACTCATTGAGCTCACTTGGCACCAAATATAGGATACTTCTGAAGAATTCCATTATCACCAGGTACTTTGTCCAGGACCAAAAGTAAATAATGGAGAAAAATGAAATCAACAGTGCGCCACAAAGGTGCTAGGGAGACAGGCCTGGACTAAGACATTTTCAGTAACAGATGATAAAAAGGAAGGTGATTTTTAAAAGAATCATTCTTTTCCCACTGTGGACTTCGTTTTGTAACTGTATGAGAATAACCATCCGACCACCATGAAATCAAGTCATGAAATGTGGTTTACTGAAAAAAAAAAAAAAAATCAGTTATCTTCCTTAAATTAACTTTTCTTGTTAATGTAGCTATGTTCCTCTTTTACTTCAAAAGAGCTAAAGCTTATTTGATTACAAACAGACTTCAAAGAAGAAAAATCAACTGGAGCAAACAGCAGGAGCCAATAGTAGTAAAAAAAAATTTCTTCAATCTAAACTGAAGAGAATTTCTGTATCTCTATCTTATACACTTGTTCCCATTAGAAACAAACAAACAAAAAATATCTTCCTCATAGGTAACTTGGGTAGAAGGAATCGGACTGCATTTGTCGAGATCTGAGAAGACTGAAGAGCTGTGCTGAACATCTACTCTATCTCTATAACACTATCTACTAACTCTGACAGAAATCACGAACAGCCACACAATCAGGTCTCGATTAGACTCCAAGTTGGCCTTAATTTATTAAGCTATAGGGCGCCTGGGTGGCTCAGTGGGTTAAGCCGCTGCCTTCGGCTCAGGTCGTGATCTCAGGGTCCTGGGATCGAGTCCCGCATCAGGCTCCCTGCTGGGAGCCTGCTTCCTCCTCTCTCTCTCTCT